>NC_138657.1:74929281-74980684 GCF_964273445.1 Streptopelia decaocto
CTGCCACCTCTGGACATTACAAGGTCAGCCTGCCTTTCAGTTCAGTAGACTTCTTAAAGTGCTACTGTCAGCTCAGGAGGCTGAGTTCAAGAAGTTGAATACTTAGAGCATCTCTGCAGGGGAGCTCTTAAGGAGAGACAACTGTCTTTGCCCATTCCCATCCCACTCTTTAGCCTACACTGAACTTGAGGAACCACAGGAACAAGCTATGGATTGGTAAATTGGCAGAGCACAGAGATAAGTCAGTCAGTCTATCTTAAACCAATTCATTCTTGGATTTGTGGATGCTATGCAAAAGGATGCTTAAAAAAATCTATGATAGGGTAGTTATTAAAGGAGATTAAAGGGTATTATTGAGTGCTTCAGCAAGCTATAATTAAAAAAAAGAAAAAAGAGGGGGAGTAAGGAAAAGACAGAGAGAGGGAGAGTAGTCTAATTTTTTCAGTCAGTGAAGTTTCAAGGATGAGAAGCTTAGTTTTTCTGTTATTGGCTTCAATATTAATTATACAGTATTTTTTTCCACTTAATAAAAAGAATCAGCTCCTTCAACCCAAATTCCCTAGTTAATTTCTTTAAGGTAATAATGCATACAAAAGACACAGACTAAATGTTTTTGCCAATTAGAGGTGTGCCAGCCCAGCACACTTGCTGAAAATTTAACCTCCTCTGAAAACTGAGTGCCTCATGACACACAGATAGCCCAGGTATGAATGCTATCTTCTTACACAGAAAAGGTAATTCAACATTTCTTCAATCATGCAAAGTGCTCTACAGGGAAGAATCTTTCTGTCTCTTCATCTTCAAGCTGAACTGGCTGCATTTTATGGTGTTACACAGAACATTAGACCACACAACCTGATAGTCATTTGGGCCCTTAAAAAACTGTCAGTTTATCTATCTGTGTAATGACCTGTTGTTTTGTACGTTCACCCTCACTATAGCACGTAGTTGCGGTCAAACTAAGACATTTAAAGTCAGAAGGGGTTCTTATAAAGTCAGTACTGAACATGCTTCCCAAAGAAAATAAATAAGAAACTATTCACACTCATAGGGAACTAAGTTTTCTGTTTGCTTGTTTGTTTTTTGCTTGTTTGGTTGGTTTGGTTTTGGACTTGTCTCTAGATATTTTTATTGCTTTTGCCCTGTCCAAGAAGTCAAATGGCAAGAACTAGTTTCCATGTTCATTTGGTATCTGGGAGTGCTTTGTTCTTCTAGAAAAAATATATTTTTTTTCCACATTGCACCAAAAAATCCAATATTCGAATAACCTCTTCAACTCTCCATCCTGGTTCTGCCTTCAGTTTTTGTTTCAGTTTCCAAAAAGGTGAGAGAGCATGATCTGCTTTCGAGACTCCTGGATTTCTGTATTGTGGACTAGGGCCCCACCTCACCTAAAGAAGTTAATATACCTATAGACATTAACATTCTCGACACTCCAACACACACCCTCATTTTTCATATGCAATGTCCAGCAATGGCATGCAGCTGATTAACGCTTGTTGACCATACTGAAACCTGTTATCCATAGCTAATTCTTTCCCTTGTATTCAGACCACATTCAAGATTCAATTAAAATCTTCTCAGCGTGTGCTGGATCTTTCACTTATCAACACTAATGACCAGGTCCTGAAACCTTCATTATACTGTGTGGTGCTTTTTGCTTCCCAGAGCTGTGCTACACAGAACCTGACATAGCTAGAGCTTGTAAAGACCCTTTACACCCTTAGATTCCAGACCCACAAGGTCATTTCATCAAACCAAAGCTCATTAAAAAGAAGGAAGAAAGGTGATCTACCATTCTGACCTCGGATATTGTAGCTGAAAAAGCCCTTTGCCATTTATATTTCAACTTTCAATGAGTATATGACTCAGTACTGGAAGGATTTGTAGCTGACACTCAATAGAAGCTGCTCTCGAATTTTGACAAATCCCATCTTGAGCCAAGAAGAGAAACAGATATTGATCCTAAGTGTACCTAATTCATCTCTGCACTTGTAATCCCAAAAGAAAATGGCTTCTATGACCAGAGGGCGTTCAATATTTTTTCCATCTTGTAAAATAAACAGCAGTTATTTTAGTGTATCTTCATGCATCAGGGGCAACACTGTAAGTAAACAAAGCACTGATTTTTTTTTTTTTCCTCTCCTCTTTCCTGACCAGAGTTGTAAGAACTGATGGGTCTTTTGATTGGACTAATTAAATTGTATCAAATAATTTAGACTGATGAAAGTCTGGAGGCCACAGCATCACAGCTAAGATCTGCGGCTCTGAAAGGAAGATTCGTTTCTTTGTCAGAGAGCTGTATTTCAGCAGAGATCACATAATAAATCACAAGGAAATTCATTTCACCATGACGATCTAGCCTCAGTGGCAATGTGGTGGCACTAGTACTTCAGGGGTGCTGAGAGTGATGTACATGGAGAGATAAGAGGCTGAGTTCTGTTGTCAATTACATTCGTGTAAATTTGGAGAAATTCTATTGATTTTACTGGTGTTGTTTAAGCCACAGCCTGAGGTCAGGATCTAGCCCATGATTTTACTTATTGTTTTTTTTGTTTTTTTTTTGTTTTTGTTTTTTTTTTTGTTTTTTTTTTTTGTTTTGTTTTTTTTTTTTTTTTTTTTTTGTTTTTGTTTTTGTTTTTGTTTTTTTTGTTTCCAGCATATCATATTAGAACAACTGTCTGGAAAATATAAAACATTTAGAAGTTATGTCCTGAGAGTCACTTGTCACAAGATAGGATAAGATACAACCAGCTATCCTAGTTGATTAATATTTTCCATTTCCAAAGCACAGCATACTGCATGTGAACACCCCCTATGTTGTGTGAGAAACAGTCTGTTTTGGGAAATTAGAAGAGCAGGAATTTGCACCTGAGTCTTCCATCATTATTGGGATATTGAATTTTACAGGGCAGCTGGAACTCTTTTCTGACACAACTAAGATTCACTGAATATGCTGAGTTCCCATGTAAGGTTTTCATTTCAATGAATCAGTCTTTTCTGACACCAATGACAATAAATGTTGAAAAATTTCCTGTCAGCTCCAAAAATCATGCAAGGGGGTATCTGGTTGCAAAAGACTGGTGACCAGGGCAGAATGTTTTATAGAGAGGGGAGAAGCATTAAGTGCAACTCAGCAAGGATTGGACATTTTTAAGCAAGAGACTGTTATGGGAATGAGAAAATGAGGAATTTACTCTGCACTTAAGATTTTTAAGTATATTATTTTATTAGAAACAAGTTTAACAGCGTGTTGTTTGGTGTACATGGATAGATACAACTACCCAAATATTTCTCTGTTCTAGATCTTGTTTCAGTTCATCCTTTTGTTTTGTTTTGTTTTGTTTGGTTGGTTTTGTTTTGTTTTGTTTTTCCCCCTAGAACTTCATAATTCAGTGTTAAGTGCTGCTACAAGTTCAGTGGCATATAAAAAGCAGCTCATCAGTGTCTGGTGCTTTTTCCTGGATTGAAACATCAACATTTTGGTGAAATTACAAAGCCCTAATTCAAATAAGCATTATGGACATACAGCAAGGCCTTCCAAAATGGCTGGTTATGTTGAAATTAATTGAGGACCATGAGTCATCACTGTGCCTTTGTGGACAAGAAGATGAGTGACATCCTGGGGTGTATTAGAAGAGGGGTGGTTAGTAGGTCGTGAGAGGTTCTTCTCCTCCTCTACTCTACCCTGGTGAGACCAGATCTGGAATATTGTGTCTGGCTCTGGGCCCCTCAGTTCAAGAAGGACAGGGAACTGCTGGAGAGAGTCCAGTGCAGGGCAACAAAGATGATTAAGGGAGTGGAAAGGCTGAGGGAGCTGGGTCTCTTTAGTTTGGAGGAGACTGAGGGGTTTATTGTTTATAATGTTTATAAATATGTGAAGGGTGAGTGTCATGAGGATGCAGCCAGGCTCTTCTTGGTGACAACCAACAGTAGGACAGTAATGGGTTCAAACTGGGTTCAAACTGGAACACAAAAATCTGCTTAAATTTGAGAAGAAACTTCTTCTCAGTGAGGGTGATGGAGCCTGGAACAGGCTGCCCAGGTGGCTGTGGATTCTCTGACTCTGGAAACATTCAAAACCCATCTGGACACATTCCTGTGTAACCTCATCTGGGTGTTCCTGCTCCAGTGGGGGGATTGGACTAGATGATATTTCGAGGTCCCTTCCAATCTCTGACATTCTGTAATTCTGTGCTTTTGTGAGGAATCTGTGTGCAAAACAAAAGTGCATTTCAGTAATACTACAATCATGGCCCCCTCAAGCCATTCTCAAAGAGGTTGCCTACTAGTCAAAGCAAAGAGATGGGAAGTAGGAGGCAAGATTTGGTGCTCTACTAGCTCATCTAGAAGCTGCTCTTTTGAAGCACCTGTAGAAATCTGGGCCAGGGGACTCAATGAGATTACTGGATCGTACTAAAAGTGAGTGTGATTGTCCAACTCTGTCTCCCACAAAAAAAAAAAAAAAAAAAAAAAATCAATGAGGAAAGGGAGATGAAGTCCTGGATGCCCACATACGGGCATGTGAGGATTCGTCTTCAAGCAGGAGTCTGTAGCTTCTTTCAGAAATATCAATCCATTCTGAATTTTCAAGTAGAGAGTACAAAAATGTTATCAGCTAAATGATGTCAGAACAGAAAAAGTACATCCTGGGAATTCAGCAATATTTCGATTTGAAAAAGAAGGAACTGGTTACATGTCTTGTGGTCAGAGAGGTGCAAATAAGGAATTTATACACTGTCATGTTTGTTTGGCAATATTGTGCTGCTATGGGTAACCTGTAAAACATGGGAGGCAGAGAAAGCTCTGCATTTCTTCATAATGAAGAAAATACAGAATGTATGGCAAATTGGATGTTTGGGGGAGGAAAAAAAGATTTAAAAAATGCAACACTGGATTCTCTTTTAAAGAAAATTCATATATAATGATTTGTCTTATATTTTTCATAATTTCAAATATTTTTATTGGTTTTTACCTAGCATAAGATTGGTGATGATGATGCACAAGTAAGCAATAAATAGGATTTGATTTCCTGTGTGTTCTCATAAGTAGCTGTCAGAAATACTCTGTTACTTCCTCAGCCAAAGTACACACAGTTCTGCTGAAGTTATCAAAACTCTGCTGCAGAAGAGCTTATACATGATCTGCAATTAATACTGGACAACAAACAAGGCAAACTACACAACCATATCCACAGACTCAGGTACCAGAGGTAGAAAAATACAGAAACAGGTGGGACTCTAAAGATGACTGTTGGAAAACAGACATCATAAGGACAGTGTGTAATGGTCAGGTCATTTAGGTATTCTGATCATCAAGAGAAAAGATGTAAAATCTGAGACATATAGACATATAGAAAAGAAACATAATGCTAGCATTTATTTACTTTCTTTGCTATAACTTATTGTCTAAATAAATAAATAAATAAATAGAATTGAATAAATAATGTTATCTGGCAACTTTGCAGAGTATTGGACAAAAACATTAATGGCAGTGATTTTGCATTTGCATATCATTTTAATCTAAGGTTGTTTAAATGATCCACATTAATTAAGACTTATGACTCTTTGTTAAGGTGCATAAGAAAAGGCAGATAATACTTGCTGATACTCTCTGAATGTCAATAAGTTAAATCAATTACTCTAAAAGTTTCAGATTGTTTTTAAAGTTGTGTTAATTCATACAGCATTCACTAAGAGGTTTGCATCAAAATTCTAGTTAACTCGAGTATCTATGAATTTCTCTCTTTTTTAAAGGAATCTTTAGAAATGTATTGTTCCTTGATTTCTGTAACTGTTTTCTTTGTCAGATCATGGATGATATAAAGAGAAAGATGAGCTGTCTGAGATCCTGCAGGATTCTTCAGTTTGAACACAACAAAGTTCCAATTTTCATCATCTCTTGGTGGAAAAATGGGAAAAAAAAAAAAAGGCAAAAATGAAGGACCTGTTCAGGCTGTCTAACCAAACACTGAGGAGCACATTATCAAAGGTCTATATTCATTGTTCCCTAAGCACCTTATGGGTTATAACCACACAAAATACTCCGTGGCGTTAGAAGCAGGAGCTTAATTTCTCTAGAGGATAATTCAGCCTTCCTCCAATCTCAGTTAACTAGTGAAGGGACTTATCTCTCTTCATTGACAAGACAGGGAGCTGAAGGTAACTATATTCCAACATAACAGCCCCTTTATATTCCAACTTAAAAGCTCTCTGTTGCTCCACAAATTAGCTTTCACGTAATGTTTTCCATCAGAAAACCTGTTTAAGAGTGTATGCGTCTAACTGAAAATTACTTGAGTGATAGTCAAATCTATGGTCTTCTATGGAGTCCTCTCCATAGAAACTAAGTTCGGTAGAGCAGAATTTATCTCGAAAGATGACAGTAGCCTTAAAAGCCCAAGATGTTAGCCTGGCGCCTCTATTTCCAGCAAGAAACTTTATCAGTTGTTGTAGAGCCAAGACTTCACCCTGTTTATCAGTGAAGACCCATTTGAAACAGTCCTGGGTCACCTCAACTCTTCAGCCCAAATCAAAATATTGTTAAATTGCACGTCAGCAGTTTATTTTCTAGGTAATCTTTTCTTACCTTTCTTTCTGCTGTGAAGTTTTGGAAAACTGCTGACCTTTCTGCTCTCTGAGCACTCTGAATACTAGATAGTACTTCTACTTCAATACAGAATTTTCTGTGATACTGTCTGAAAAGAATTCTCTCTTATTTTTATTAAGCATATTGTTCAAAGACTCTGCTTTTAGTCCCTTTCATGTACATTCAGGGACACACCTTACTTACATACTGTATGTAAATGCGTATGAAGCATCTTCTCCTATATATAGACTCATTAATTTAGATTATAGTGCTCCTTGCTGTTTCTTCTGGATTGATAGAGTAGCATCAAGAGCATTCTTCCCTCTAGTAGGGACAATAATATATTGTCAATAGAAAGATACCTTAATAAGACAAAAAGTCCATTCAACGATAGGAACAATAGATTTCATGGGAATCTATGTGACAGGAAAGAAGCATTGCATTGTTTGGAACACCTGTGGTTAATTATCATAGCTGAATACATTAAAATCAGTTTCCAACTTCATATATCTTCATGGACTGTTTGGCAATATTAAGCGATAAAGGCTTAATAATCAAAAGTACTGAGTTAGCAAATGTTTTCTAATTTTAATAACTTCTTGTTGTAATTACCAAGTCTTGGAGTGAAATGATTTAATTAGAAAGTAATCAAGAAGTGTCTACTGTTAATTGAAGGAATTATAAAAGATCTACATTTTTAATATATTTCTTGGGTAATAAAATTAAAGTCTATGATAATTATTTTATAAACCATGCTGATAAGAAAATTTGATACTAAAATGAGATATTGTGTATAATAATTCCCACAGCTTCGTTTGCCTCTGGCAGGTATAACCCAAAGCAAGGATACTTTGGACATATCCATTATCTGCCATTTCACATCTTAGTATACTTAAAGAATGTCCATTCATGCTCAAAGATCCTGTGAGAATAATAAGAATTATCATTATGCCTATTTTCTCAACTAATAAAGTGAGGTTAAATGCATCAGGATAAATCATGGCTATTTATAGGTTAGACTGAAAAAATATATTTAATCTCCTTTTGATAGAAACTGGATTTATAATTAAGATGTTTTTTATAAGAAATTGAGGTAATTCTCTTCATAAACATTAGCTTTTCAGAAAGGAAAAAAAAATATTTTCAAATAAAAACAAAGAAGCAAACATTAATGCTTAAAAAATATTCAGATAATCTTGAAATAATTTGAATTTAGAAAAAGTCTGCAGATCACCTAGTAGGATTTATAGTTCATATTCTTCACTTTTTCACTATTCTCTGACATCTGAGTACTGATAATGTATGGTATTTCCCCAATTCTCCCATGGCTATGCATTCCCATGCCGAATCATGCTCAGTAAGTGGGGTATCACAAATGCTGAATGTGTCATGGTGATAAAACCTTTTTTTTCCTGACTGCTGCTACTTCTGTTAAACATTCCAAGACACTGATCATCCAATTTAAAACTTCTGTGGTGAACTGCTATTCCCTCTTGAGTGTCTGTTAAAGTTAATTTGTCAATGAACAAGAAGCACAGAATAAAGATCTTCTAACATAGGTTTGTCAGAATTGACATGGTGCATGTAAGTTTCTGAAATGGTACATGATATTAGGTCCTAGGCTTGCATGAAAGCTTGTACTGTAATAAATAAATGCTATTAAAAATAATGTTTTCCATGAAAGGGAAAAAGGACTTCCTTGCAGGAAAAGTGACAGAGCTAAAAACACACAGAGAAATGTTATCCAACCTGCAATAGAAATAATTAGAGAAAATAAATACATTCTATAAAAAGAGAAATTAACTCATTTTTTTTCATGAGAATGCCATTATTTGTTTGCACCCTTTATTTATTTATCCTGAAAAATGCATATAGTTAATAACAAAACTAACATCACCTTTTTTTTTTTGCTTGCTGTTCCTGATCCTGAAGGACTTTTTAGACTGTCAACAAATGATGTCACATAACATGCATGGTGAGCACCTGCTAGTGGGATGGAAAGTGACATCTATATAGCTGAACAAAATTCAAATGATCTGTCTGACTAACAAGGCTGCAAGATGTTGAAGTAGTGATTGACAAACTGTCAGACACTTCAGACCAGGTTCACAAATGCATGTACATTTTCATTCCTAATTTACACATGCTGTTAATACAACTGCAGGTGCAAATAAGACACATGCCAGAAGTGTACTAAGAGCTGTAAACACCTGATTCACATATGTATGTGAATTCTCCCGTCAATTTAATTGGCTTCTAGGCACCCATAACTTTTCTTAGTTTGGTAAACCTTTAAAAAAACCATCTAAACAACCAACCAACAATGCTCAAAAATTTTGCTTCTCTAGAAATGTTCAAATCAAACTAAAGGAAAGTGACTTAGCCATAATGAGTACCTCTTTTCTTTCTATTCTGCCTTAGACAGAAGAGATCACCTTGACATAAGGCATCCATTTGGAATTAGTGACCAGTTGGTGATAATGCTCTCTAGGCACTCACCAGGCCATCAGCTTCTCTCAGCAATTCACTAATCCCCACAAGTTACCTTTGGCTGTGATCACTGTTCCTTAAACAAACACACCTTGAAAACTTACGAGGTTGCTTTTTATTTCCCCACCATCTAAATTCATTCTTCAGTGACATTCTGTCAGCAAAGGAGATATGAGTCAGTGTCTTCACTGTAAAAGAAAAAAAAAGGAAAACCTCAGTCTATGTCGTGTTTTATGTGAAGAAGAACAATTATATGTTACCTCTTATGGTTACCTTGCAATAGGGAATTTTCTGGATGGGTTCTTTTACAAAGGGTGAAAGTCTACTCTACAAAAAGAAGCAAAATATTCAGTGGAGTGGAGGCAAAAGGGAACTTTTGCATTGTTTAGGATACAAAAAGGGGAGTATTACAATGACTGTTCCCAACTGGGCATGGATTTGTAAGCTACACAGAGCCCCCTTATTTACTGAAATGTAGAAGTATATGCATGAGAAATTCCCAGCTGCTGACATTTTGTGAGCTTTTAATAGTACCATTAGTCAATATATCAGTATGCAGCATATCATATTGACTAGAGCTGATGTTTATAGTGGAAAGCTATTGACTTATGGTATGAAAAAGTGGATATAATTCAGCTTCAGGCATTATTGCCCACTAGAGGTTACTTTTTCATGTACCAGGACAATAATTTGCCCTGTAAACTGAAAACTCTAGGCTCACTATATCTTTTACTATGCACTTTAATAACACTTTTTTGCCCTAAATGTACTTTACATAGAAGCTGTAACTTCAGCAGCAGTATATCCTATGTTACCATAGCAGACACTAAAAAAAAAAAAACCCAGAAGATCTTAAGTGACTCACTAAAATTTCTTAATTTTAGAATTGGTCAATAATACATTTAGGTATAGACATAAAAAGATACCTCCTACATATCTATCATGCCATATGACATGTTTTGAGGTTGGACTTTAAATCCTAATTTGACTGCTACTCATTTATGCATCCTTAGTAAGGGATTGGGACCCTTGGTGTAGGAACTATCTCAGATAACTCTGCCTGCTCCAAGCAGCTGAACAGGTTGTGCAGGGAGGTTGTACAGTCCTCAAAGTCTTTCATGGAAGCCCTAAGAAACCTGATCTGACTCTGATGAAGAATTTGGTCAAGATGGCCACTTGAGATCACTTCCAACCTGAATTCTTCTATGATCCTGCAAGCTCAATCACTCTAAAAGTTTACACAGTCTCTTTCTTCATTCAGTGGAGAGACAGAGAAAGTTACAGAAGCTAGGTCACATTCAGCAAAAGATAAATGTCAGTTACAAGTGGGAAGAAATGCTCTCTGAAGCCACTATAGTGGGGACCCAGGAGATTAGCCTAGATTAGGTAATTAACAGGTGGCTAAAAATAATCATACCGCCAGGCACTTCACCCTGACTACACAGACTACTGGTTAGTTGAGGATGACATGATTATCCCAAGATGTTTTCTTTGTATGGGCCTCACTCATCCTTGGTCACAACTGATGACTTAGAATGTTGCTATAATATAGGTAAATAATTGAATAGAACAAAAAGTATCATATGCGTTGACTGATGAATTAATGGGCTGGATCCTACAGTTTTAGTGAAGATCAGCTTGCTAACCACAAGACGCATACACTTCAGCTGACAATGTATCTTGATAAGCTAAAAACAATTCACAATTAGCTTGTCAATAGCAGAAATGAGTCAATAGCAGAGCAACTGCTATCCACTTCTAATCATAGTAATGGCACAATAGACAATATTCATTATCCACCTGTCAAATACTGTTGTGAAATAAAGCAGTAATAGATCAGGATAATAGTAACAATAATAGTAAAAACAAGAGCAGCAGCAAAACTAAAAAACATCATGTCTTAAAATTAGTGACATAAATCAATGAGTGTTTTCTTGTGTCAATTCACATTAAGATACACTGTACAAGACATAATAACCCAGAGTATCCTAACACAACATGACATCCTGGTTTTACTTCATGAATTACAATTTAAGACTTGATTTTCCTCACCCATTGGATAGCTACTTACTATAACCTAATATGCTCAGGGTTTTTTCCAGGTTTAGTATTAAGATATTCACCTATGTCCTGTGGGAAAAGTCACCTCTTTCCTCTTGCCTTTTTTTTGGCAGCATTCATCCCAACAGTGACACTGTGTAACAGGACTAAGCAATTTCAATTACAGTCTGACAGCTTACTGACGGCCTCTTCTCTTATGGAGGAAAGTGTCTTGAACTAGAGCATAATATGGGAGAGTTCTGAGAGATTAAGTCAGGCTTTCCTCTTCATGGAGTTCTGGTGTTCATCAAATCACAGAATGTTCTGAGTTGGAAGAGACCCACAAGGATCATCGAGTCCAACTCCTGTCCCTGTTCAGGACAACCGCACAGTTCACACAATGTGTCAGAGGTCGTTGTCCAGTCTCTCCTTGAACACTGTCAGGCTTGAGGCTGTGACACCTCCCTGGGGAGCCTGTTCCAGTGTCCAGCACCCTCTGGGTGAAGAACCTTTTCCTAATTTCCAACCTAAACGTCCTCTGGCACATCTTCCTGCCATTCCCCAATGTTCTGTCACTCGTCACTGAAGAGAAGAGATCAGTCCCTGCCCCTCATCCTCCCCTTGTGAGGAAGCTGTAGACCATGATGAGGTTTCTTCTCAATCTCCTCTTTTCCGGGGTGAACAAACCAAGTGACTTTATCCGCTCTTCATATGGCTTCCTCTCCAAACCCTTCACCAACCTCGTAGACTTTTCTGGACAGTGTCCAGTAGCTTTGCATCTTTTTTATCCTGTGGCACCCAGAACTGTCTCCAGGTGAGGCTGCACCAGTGCAGAGAAGAGCGGGACAATCACCTTCCTCACCCAGCTGGCAATGCTGTGCTTGATGCACCCCAGGACATGGCTGACCTTCTTGGTTGCCAGGGCACACTGTTGGTGTTACTTTCCTGTTATACAAACTATTTATTTTGGTACATGTTTGGCTCTTTATTACTAGTGACAGCATTACAGGGCAAGCCAAGATGGTGTTAGCCACGTAGGATTCCATTAATTAAAGATAGGTGTTTTCATTGCAAATATCATATGTGAGATGACTATCTGATATCTTGTTATAGTCAAAGGGGATTACGGTCAATATGGACACCTTACTTTTAAATAGACAACCACTGTTTTGTTGTTGTTCTTGGTTTTTGTATGTTTTGTTTTGTTTTGTTTTGTTTTGTTTTGTTTTGGTTTGGTTTGGTTTGGTTTGGTTTGGTTTGGTTTCAGCCAAGTGGCATTTTTCAGGGCATTGACTGAATTTCTATTGACTGCAATGAGAATCAACATATCGTTATTACCATACATAGGTTTCTGAACCAGGAGCTGAAACCCACCCTTACTATTCAATCTTGTTGGCTGGAAATTTAAGTGTGTAATGTCATTTGAGATGTCACAGTGTACCTAAAACATATGTGTAGGTTGACAGATGTGACACAATCTATAGATGGGTAAAATCCTTCTGTTCTTTTGGATTGGCAACCAAAAGGGACACCCAAGGGCACATTAAATGACACTAGATAATTATGTCTAGGCAATTTTACTTTATTCTTAGTGCTAATTTATGACAATCATTAAGGATGTATCTATACTGAGAAATTAAATGAGACCAGGAACATTTCTGGTCACTGGGGTCACACAACAAAATATATTTGGGTCTGTGCTGGTGAGTTCTGTAAGCTTCCAGAAAGGGTGAGTGCACCTGGAGTAGTTATTTGAAGTGTGTAGTTCTAACTCCTAAAATGACCCCAGGTGTTGGCAGTGTGTTAGCTGTTGTGAACCAAAACTGAACCAGAGACAATTCCAGTATCTCATTAGTATGGTCAGACATGGTCAAGGGTCCTTCTGGGCATTATTTCGTTTAACAGCCATAGCTTAAGTGCCTAGGAATCCAGCCATATGGGTAGGCATTAGCAGGTAAGCATTCCTAATTTAGACAACAGAAATGGTAAAAATTCTCATTTTCCCATGTCCCCACTCATATCTTCACCCCAGCATCTCCAAAATAATTTCAGCCCTTTGAGATAACATACCTCTGGATGCATCAAGTTCTACCAGATTTATTTTTTTTTCTTTCTCTTGAAGTAATTGTCATTCAGTCCTGGGGCTGAGATATTGCAATAGGTTTGTATTGGTTTGGTATTTTATTCATTCCTCTGTCTGCCTCTGTTTTTCTCTTTCCATTCAGACACAGAACATAATAGAATTGCCACTGCCAAAACCCTCACTCCACTGGACTGAAAACCATTCATTTGTCGTCTCAATGTTAAGATTTCTGACTCCAAATGCAAGGGTATTCTCCATGGACGTAATGGGACATTTAGCAATTCATTCATTTTCTTCACATGCTACTTATTTAGACACTCAGCAGTTGGCAGCTTTGATGTGAGTGGTGGAAATTATAAAGACATTACGTATCATAAAAATACAAATGAAAGAAAACAAAGACCCTGTTTTATATCAGACTAAATTGACTAGTGTCATACTCAGGATATTTTGGTTTATAAATTATAATCGTTAGAGGAGGTGTTCCCTTGAGTGAAACACTACCTGTCTGTTTCATATGTAACATCAGCACTTCACTTTTTCTCTTGTAAAGAAATTGCTGTGAAAGACTTAGGAACAAAGAAGTAAATGTATAAACCCAAATAGTACACATGTGAATAAAACAGAGTACGTCTATGTCTGAGACCTTATAATTAAGGTATCTGAGTGTCAGTGAAGGAAAATAAATAATATTATCTAGAGGGAGTGGTGAAACTCAGATGCAAAAACAGGGTTATGATTGTTCAGAAATATTTATATAGAAGGAAAAAAAAAAACAAACGGACAATTTTTCATGCTGTTGGTCTGTCCTATTTTCTGGCCATTTGTGGTGGGCTGAACCCAGACAGCAACTAAGAATCCACACAGCTGCTCACTCACTTCTTTGCCTTTAGTGGGACAGTGGAGAAAACAGGAAGAGCAAGTTTGTGGGAAGAACTAGCGCATCATAAAGACACATTAATAAGTGAAGAAAAGAGCAGAAAAAAAGACACAATCCCAAGTGATACTGAGACAATCACCACTTCCCACAACCAAACTGATTCCCTGTCTGTCTCTGACCAACAGTGACCTTGGAAAACACCTCCCACCCCACTTCAATTTTTAATTGTGGAACACAAAATCACATGGGATAGAATATCCTTTTGGTCACTTCAGGTCAGCTGTTCTGCCTGTGTCCCCTCTTAACCTCTTGCCTACCCCTAGCCTATTTGCTGCAGGGAGGAAGAGTGCAAAACAGTAATCAGAAACGTTATGCAAGCACTGTTCATCAACAGACAAATTGTTGGTGGATTATCAAGACCCTGTTGGCCACAAATCCACAACACAGCATCATATAGACTCCTATGAAGAAAAACTCCATTCCTGCCAGACTCAGTACACTATTATAAGTGCTGTTGTGCAGAACAGTGACCCATTTTGAGTACAGTACCTATATAGTGAGACAAAATTGATAAATCTACTCTGGGGAGTGAATCTCTAGATGTTTGAACTTGCACACTTCAATTCAAATAAAATGGCATATTAAACCCCAGAGCCAGTAAGAGTGGCATAACTAAGGCTGAATATGTTTTTACCCTTCTTGCATTTTCTGCTTTAGTTCTAATGGCCTTCCTCTTCATGATGCACTTTTTTTCTTCCATTTCCTAATAATTTTCTCCTAACGTCCCCCTCTTTTCCCCCACCAATAGTTTCTCACTGGAAGCTCAAAGAGGTTTGGAAATCTCTGTCCTTGTAGATATCAAAAACTTTGCCAGACAAGATGCTGAGCAACCTGATTTGTTTGTTTGACTTTGATCAGAGGGTTGGAGAAAGGGTCTAGTATATGTCCCTTTAGCCAATTCTACATAGCTTATCTCTCTGGATCCACACCAGTCCACTCCTACCGGGGCCAGTAATTCTGTACACAGCTACAGCCACTGAGATCACCATTTCATCCACATTATTTTGAAGTATTCACAAATATGCTGTCTCTCAGTGATTTGGTATCTTATCTGTGTTGATGTTCTCACTGCTGTCTCAATTCTGTGACTCTGCTATAGTTGCGATTACAGTGGGAAAACAAAGGCAAATAGTAAAGTGTGTTAAAACTCATGCAGTTGCCTGCTTTTTGCTGTGCATTGAACAAGACCAGTGAGCCCTGCAGAGAGGCTGTGGATTTTGGGAAGTACCGAACAAGTTTAACACCTACTAAATTTACTTCATGGAGTTTTACCTTCAGGCAGGATAGTAAACTGTATGCTAAGCCTGTGAAACTTTTTTGTACTCCAAATTTACATATGTGCTTAAATATGTTGTTGAAACCTAAAGAAGCAAATCTGGAAGAATTTTTCAGCGTATACTTATTATTACAGAAATATCTCAGATCTTTAGATTTACTGCAGTAACAAGCACAGGGCACCAAAAAGACAGTCTCTTCTCACTACTTTCATATCACAAATAAATGTGAAACTTTTTCAGGGGCTGAACAGTGTTTTTCAAGCAGCAATGACACACGACAAAACATTTTTCTACACAGCTTGTTTAGTTTCCTTGTGACTTTAACAGTTGCCATAATTATTTCATTTTAAATTAAAAAAAAAAAATTATTTATAGATTCACTGCTCAGAACTGGAAGATGGGAGGTGTATTCAGCTCAACTGTCTCTATCCATCTGGAAGTTTAATGTTTAGTGCACACTTTTAGACTGAGTACAGTTAATGACTGATATATTCATTTTGAGAGGTGGCTTGTTTTATCAGTCTTATGCATCTGCTGTAGAGTTAGATGAGTTTTCTATTTTATTTTCACTTCCAAAATAATACTTATTTCTTGTTTGATGACAGAATAATTAACTGCTCCAGCTGAAAAATTCCCTTGCAAATATCTTGATTATCCAAAATTTTTCATAAGAGCAAATATTTCATGCTAAAAATGTCAGCTATTCATGGAGGTATTTTTCACTCTAATCCCTAAACAATCAAATTCTGTAACATTATTTTAATTCCAACAGACATTGTTGTTTGGATGCTGCATACTCTCCATCTTTTCTATTCTGTCTCTAGCTCAAAGACATTTTTGAGATCATGTGAATGTCACAATGCACTGGTTCTTCTCACACGAAAGGGCAGGCTATGATATGTCTTATTTATTTTGGCCTGTGAGGAATAATGAACTATAGATTTATAACAATATAATTCATTTAGATGCATTTATTAAGTGAAATATATTGCACTGTTTGACCAAGAGAGTTTCAATTTCATTATTTTGTCAGTATTCAACACATGCAAAAGGTTAAAAAGAATCCTATGCAGATTATTGCTTCTCATCAAGCAGAGTAGAAGTTGAAGCTGAAACTCTGAATGACAAGCTTCCTAGGAGGCACTGTTAATGAACATTTCTGATAAAACCAGATTTTTTTCTGTTAAAATTTAATTACAAGGAGGTACCTGGCAAATATACAATTAAAAAGACGGCTGACAGACTTCAAGAGATTATGTAAATATTACAAGCTATTTTATGGAATTTCCCTGACAAATAAGCAAACTACTCATTAAAATTACTTCTACCAGACTTCATGTCAACCATTAATCAAACTTAAATCCATCACAAATTTTTGAAGATTCAGATACATGTAGTTGATTGTCCTGTTTTCTCCAATTTTTTTGTACTGATGTCAGCTGGAATTTATTAAAGTGGATTTTGTGTTTGTTGATTTTTTATCCTCTGCTATATCATTCTTTTTTGAAATTGGGAAATATTGTTGTCTCCAAAGTTAGGTTGAATTAACAGAATGTATAGCTGAAATATAATTGAACAATTCTGATTTTATATTTATTCTATTTTTTCTCAGTACTGCTTGAACATTTTAATTTCCCTTGAAAAATAAAATACATATTTACTATTGAAGCCTGATAATTTTTTTTCCTTAATCTTTACCTCTTTCACTTTATATATATTTTTCTTATGCTAACGAGTTCTGAACAACTTCAAGAATATTTGTTTTATTATCCTTTCAATGTCCAATACAATTTTGTTCTATTTATACATATTTCGGCTTTCATCACTTATTAGTTTTACTTCTTCCCTTACTGATTTTTCTGCTATCCTTTTTCCTTCAGTATAGCTTAGCAACACTTTATTCAAGTTTAACTTTTGCTTGAGATAGAACTTTCCAGTAGTTTTCCTGTGTTGGTAAAGGAAAATATACAGGCCTTCTTTATATTAATGTTTTGGATCTGTTTCATCCAGCTGACTTCTACACCTAATTTTGTTTTGTCCTTTATCACTGAAAACCTTAGTTACAAACATACTTTAATCCTTTCATTTAATTTTTGAATAGAATTGACTTAAACTCATTCTATCCAGGGTTAATTTTCATGCCTGGCTCATCTTCTTGATTTACTTCTAACAAATCTTATAGTAGGATCAAAAATCTTTCAATTCTGACATGTGACAAGCCTGTAGGTAGCTAGGAATGATGTGCTATCACAGTGAAATTATTCTGAAGAAAAGGTATGGCCAGGACATTTTTGATTTTCCATGGTGCCAGGAACGTCTCTACAAGTATAAAATCGAATAAGCTGCTCTAACCAGGATTAGTATGGGAGAAGGCTAATTGGTCTTTCACCTTATTTTTGCTGTCATTCCTTCAGGGATTAGGTTAAGCCTCAGTGTATGTTTCATCAGGGAATCACAGAGATTACACTTTGTCTCTCTGTCTATCTTTCAGAGACTTCCTCTAATGTTGACTAGATTTTTATAAGCCTCACAACTCATCATGAGGTTCCTTTTAGTCAAAATAGGTATATAATTTATGGTTCCAAAGGCAGCTGCTAGGGTAATAGAATGCAAGGCGTGAGACAGTAACATGATTTCTAAATCTTTATTAAGTGTCCTGATTTCCCACCTTTAACCCATGCAGAGTCTCATCTTACCTATGGGTTTTTTGCATCTTTAAATTAAGAAAATGCTAATGAGGTGTCCATGAGTCTGACCTCAGACACATAAAGCATTCTGGGTAGAACTGAGATTGCCTACTATAAAGTAATATAACCCAAAGTCATGAACTGGTCCTTTAAAATAAGGTTCCACTCAATGACAAAATAGAACTGCTGTAGGAAAATGTCGGTTACTCAGTAAAATTTAAATGAGGCAGAGAGACCAACTCTCTTTCTTTCAGTTCCAGCTAGGAATCTTCACAGATATTGTAAAATTGACTATCATTGTGATATCGGAACATTTAATTATTCACAGGATTTCCTGTTAGCCTAAAGGCCATGATAAATCATTGTATTAATTTAGGATGGGATTCATCTCATACAGCTTCAAAAGATGACAACATTTGCAAATGGGGTAATAGCACTTTCAGTGCAGTATAATAAACAGGCATTTTTAGGGAATGATTCCTTGGGTCTACTCAGAAGTTCACTTTGGAATGACCTTAATTATGTCCTAGAAATACAAATTTCTGGTTTTGACTAGCAGATGGACTAAGGGTAAGACTTACTGTGGATGCCTATGTTAGTTCAGACAACTCTTACTCGTAAACTCCTTGTAAAATCAATGGAAACAGGTACATTCAGAAGATAATTCATCCCACCTAAGATCGATGTCTAAGGAAAGTGAATAGCCATGTGAAGGTGTTAGTTTTTCTCTACTGAATATGCAGAAAACTATTTTTATATAACTATCTTAGAGAAAATGCCCAATTTTCATTTTTTTAAGACAAGTTAATTGTATTTGAACTCCTAAGTACATTTCAGAGAAGCAAGACTTCCATGAACAAATTCTAGTTTTAATTCTAAAATGTATGCTTTTACAGTACACTCTATAAACAAACAAAATCTCTATTCCCTTATTTGAAAGTGCCAGATGACAAAAACCTACTAGAGTTCTTGACGAGTCATCCTACAGTTTTCTATAATTTTTGCTAAAAATGATATTTCTTTGCAGAAGGAGTTTGCCAAGTTTCAGTTCGTGACCACTGGATCTTTTGAAGTTTTTCCTTCTAAAACTGAAGAAACTTCTATTATCACGTTTTTATTCCTTCAGTGGATATTTATAGACCATGTCTAGTTATGCCTTTATCTTCCTTTTGAAAAATTAAGTAGTGCATGGAATACTTCATTGCATAGTGTTTTCAAACCTGTAATAATTTCTATGGAACTTTTCTGAACTCTTTCCAATCTTTTTCAATATCTTTTCACAGCTGCGGGTACCAAGACTGGACAGTTTTCCTATAATGGTCATATCAATGCCAAGTACAAACTAATAAAAATATTCCATTCTCGTATTTGATATATTTTAATTTATGTGTTTAGGAATCATATTGGTCCTCTGGAGCATGACATCTCATTGGATCCCATATTCTGCTGATGAGCTACGACTGATTCTCATTTTCTCCTTCAAGTCTTTTACAAGATCAGAGCTTCTCAAGATAGAATTTTCCATCCAGTAAATGTAACTGATTTTCTGATATTGGGGCAGAAATGTGGCTGACTGAGGTCAGTGTAATTCTGTTCTATGTGATTTTCTGCTAGATCAGGATCTGAGCAAGGATTTTATTTAAAGAACTTGTTACATGAACTTGATAAAATCCTTAGCTTAATTTTATGCCAGGAATTAAAGCTCACTTTAATGTGCTCCTAAAATCACTCCTCCTGAACATCTAAACTATATGTTCAATTTTATCTTCAGAAGCTAACCATGACAATTTGGAAACTCTGTTTCACTTCTGACTATGCTCGTCCTGTTCCCATATTTCTCCTAGTTCTTCCCTGTCTGAACTGTGCTTGTGACCTTCATATTCACAGCAATCTCTGAAAGCAGAGAGTCCTTCATCAATGATAACACATTTTCTATCCCTAATTTCCTTCCCTTCTAGATCTATTCTCTGCTTTCCAATTTGTTTCTAAAACCAATCCAAACTAACACAAAACAAACAAACAAACAAAGAAAAAAACCCACAAAACAACAACAACAACAACAAAACCCACCAAACTACCTAGTAATTTCCAGGTATGATCCACTTTACAAATAAGAATCACAATGTGGGTAAGATTGGTTTGTTTGTAAATTGCTTGGACTACAGGATTGGGAAAGGAAGTTCATGAGGCTTCAATCTTCTGGAGTTAACCATAGATTCAATTTTATATGTCCATGTGTGTCATGGTGTCTCTCTAAGTCTCATTTTTTTTTTTAATGATATCTTCCCCATTTCACATGATTGGAGTGCTAAATCAGTTAGGAACTAGTGACTAAGGATTCACAGTGATTCAAAGCAGGAAGTACCTCCAAGCACCAGGCCTGCCTTGTGCATCTGCTTTAACAGATTTACAGCTTTCTGAAAATGATATGCATGTTTCTTCTTCCATTTTGAATAGGGAGCACTTGGAGGAGCTACTAGAGTTTCCAGTGATGTGGATGCTAATTCACATCTTATTGGCAGCTACTTAATGTTATCAGGTATACCAGGTGAATCTTAATAAAGGATTAATGAAAACAACATGTTTCGTCTTGCTTTTATTATTGCTCCATTAGACTTCCAGTACATCACCTTTTTTTATCTCAACCTCCTCTCAGCCCATGAACACATCATAATTATCCAGAACCAAGAATATCACAATAGTATTTTTCTACTAACTCCTAAAAAAGGATGGATTTCCTTCTTTGTAACAGTTTTCTCTTTTGACATCCAGAAATCCCAGTCTTGCTGTTAACCTACTACTGGTTTCAAAAAACTGTAATTCTCCACTAAAGACTTAGTATTCCTAAGAAATGCTATTATTGCTTCCCCTTTTCTAGTCCACTTCAGTGTGACTGCCTCTACTTGCAGATCTCTCATCAAAAAGCAAGCTTCATTTCTCTGCAGTCTCCATTTGCCTCTTCCTATCCTTTGGGGTGGATCTCTAAATGTATCAGACCTCATCTGGCTTTGGTAGTAGCTCTTCAGTACTATGAGAAGAATATTAATCTGATAGGTGGAAACAGGTACCTGTTTCCCAGTTTTGGGAAGAAGTACCTCCCCTTCCAGAAGTCATTTATCCCACTTGTCCCAGAAGTGTCCCCTAACCCTTCAGTCATGTGGTCTGTGTACAACATCTCTTTCTACCATTTTGTTTCAGCTTCCATTTTATAGCAGGGAGACACCATTGTTGATAAGGTCATGATCCACATGTTTTCATCTTGCATTGTGATTGGCTAGCTTTTCCTGGAACTGCATCAGAACAGGAAGCTCCTGCCCACTGCGTATATGAAGCCTACCTTTTTTTGGCGTCATAGTCCCATCTCTTTTTATAGTGCATTGTGGTGGACTGATTGCCCTGTCTTGAAAATGCCATACCCGTAACATCTCAGAACACCATTTGATTAGCTGCCAATTTCCTTTGGATGAAGAAGAGCTCATATATAAAACATATACATTTTACATAACTATGTGTGTATGTGCATATACGCTTGAACACCTATGTCATTTATTTATACACAGATACACATTGTATAATTTTGTATTTGTATATGTATGTATAGCACATTTGTGTAAATATACGTATAAAGATTTTTTAATTAAATATAAATCAATAAAAGTGTAGTGATATAATGTATAAAACATTCTTTAATAAAACATATCAAAATGGATAATCAGAGTTTAAATGTGAATAGAAACTAATTGATCTAAAGTAAAAGGCAGGTTTGGGGCCAACTGTTTTGCAAGTCTCCTGAACAAACCCTGGCATGTTTGGGATGAGGAGAAGTATGGGTAAGTGTCATTTGGCAGGGGAGGTATGAACATGCTAGAACATGTCTGAGAGCTACAGCCCTGTCCTAGAAGGTGGCCCAGGATGATGCTGTGTTTTCCAAAGACACAGTGATGTTAAGTTCTGCTTAAAAACAATAAACAACATGCACTTGTACCTGGACCATTCCTCTAAAAGGCAAAACAGGTTCTGAAATGGCTAGGACATTTAGAACAATTTTTAGGCATTGCATGCCTCCAGAAATTACAGACTCACTGATTTGTAAACAAGCCTTTAAATAACCTGTTAAAACAATATAATGTTCACAATTCTATTACTAATATTAAAGACTGTTAAGGTGAATTCACATATCCATCTGACCTGTGCTGCTATGTGATCACTCCAGCCAATGCAAGATCTGTCACTCCTCATAGTACGTACATCTCTCCTGATTGTCTTAACTATATACAGAAGACTGTCCTACGAGACCATTTCTACATCTGCAGGAACAGTTTATACTATTTTCAGGTTTTTTATCTGCAGCTCCTGCAGAGCTGGCCATCTCAGCACAGCTCAGCAGATATCAGGCTGGGATAGGCAAGAAGAAATAAAACATAGCTCAGGAGAGGTATTCTAAGGGTGTTGTTCTGGTGGTGCTCTGTGGAGTTGACAGCTATGGAGCTCTGGGGATGTGATTTCCCACAGGACTCAGTGTACCCCTACACCCTTACCCTGCCAGGCTGAGGTTGGAGAGCCTGGGCTGCTGGGCTGGGTTCCGGGGTAAAACAGGAGGCAACCACAGAGAAGACTACCAGGTGAATCTTATGGGCACAGACACAGTTCTCCTGTCTTTCCTGGCCATAAATAGCTGTCTGTTGGAACATCATGCACACAGGAGGGAAGAGAGAAAGTGGCATAACCACTAAGCACCTTCCAGGGAAAGTGCTTATGAGGGATATTCCCCAAAAGAACTTGCTTTGTCCTTGCCTTGCTTGGTGACAGGCAGGGCTGAAGCTGTGAGAAGGACACTTGGTGGCTCTGGAGAGGAAGGGGGCATTGAAGGGACATATTTCATCACAGGGACCTATGTGTGACACAGACACCCTGTTGTGTGTATGGGAGAAGATGAGTGAGGCTGGGAAAGACCATTGCTAGGTACTTGAGTTTGGAGTTCCTCCCCACACAGTGTGGCTTACTTGCCTTTGAGGCCCACCCTCTGTGCCCCACATCATGTCCTGTTTTTGCCCAGACCTTCTCCCTCTGCTAAGACCTGCCCCCTGCTCCCAGGTGACCCCACAAAGACATCCTTCCCTTGCTTTCATGATTTGGTGTGCTTATCTAACTTTTAATAGATTAACTCTGGAAAGATGACAAGTCTATGTGAAAACTTGTCCTCACTGAAGTAAATGAAGAGTGTTGCTGACTTGTGGGGATCTCAAATAATATCAGGAGCAAATATCTCATCCTGAACTTCTGTTCAGGCACTGGCATTGGCTTAATTTTCTGCCAATCTGCAGATCCCTGACATTAATGTTTATTTTTTCAATAATCTCATAGGACTTTGCATTAATCACTATGGGAGATATTTGCCTCTCTTAGCTCCAAACATCTAGCCTCTTTATCTATTTATTTAATTTTAGATTCCTTTATAGACAATTAAAATAAATGACAAAAGGGTGATTCATTCTCCTTTGGATACATCTTTATCTTAGAATAGGATGGATCACCCTGTGGAAGCTTTTCTTCACAGAAAGAGTTTATATTACCATATTAGCCATAGAAATACTTGATGAGCATGGTCTCATCACAGGGACATAGGCAAAGCTGAGACATTTAATGCTTTCTTCAACTTGGTCTTCAACAGTGAAGATGGTGTCTGGGGCTCCCAGAGCCCTGGGCTGGAGAACCATGGCTGTAAGAATAATAAACTCCCCATGAATCAGAAACTTGTGTGGAATTCGCTACTCCAGCTCAATCCCTACAAGTTGATGAGGCCTGATTGGATTCATACAAGGATACTTAAATAGCTGAAGATGTCATAGCAAGACCTCTCTCCCTGATTTTTTAACAGTCCTGGAAATCTGGGGAGGTCACAGTTGACTGGAAGCTGGCAAATGTTGTTCCAGTGTACAAGAAGGGCAACAGGGATAACCCTGGCAACTACAAGCCCATTGGCCTTACTTCCATGCCTGGCAAAATCATGGAGAAGATTGTTCTGGGAGTTATTGAAAAACACCTGAAATACAACACAGTTATGAGTCCCAGACAACATGGGTTCATGAGGGGAAACTCTTGCCTGATCTACTTAACTTCTTTATATGACAAGGTTACCCACCTACTTGACAAAGGAAACCTGTTGACATGACCTATCTGGATTTCAGTGAAGCCTTTGATACTGTCTCTCACAGTATTCTCCTGGACAAGTTGTCATGCATACGACTGGATAAACACACAATGCAGTGGGTGACCAATTGACTAAAGGGCCACGCTCAGAGGGTTCTAGTAAACAGGGTCACGTTGGACTGGCAACCAGTCACTAGCAAGGTTACACAGGGATCCATCTTAGGGCCAGTACTCTTTAATATCTTCATAAATGACTTGGATGCAGGACTTGAAGGAATACTAAGTTAATTCACCAATGACACTAAATTGGGAAGAACCATTGACACTCTCAAAGGCAGAGAGGCCCTGCAGAGGGATCTGGACAAACTAGAGAACTGAACAATGATCAACCACACAAAGTTCAACAAGGGCAAGTGTTGGACTTTGCACTTTGGACATGGCAACCCTGGCTGTACGTACAGACTGAGGAGCGAAAGGCTGGAAAGGAGCTCTGTGGAGAGGGATCTGGGGGTTCTGGTTGACAGCAAGTTGAACATGAGCCAACAGTGTCCCTGGCAGCCAAGAAGGCAACCATGTCCTGGGTGCATCAAACACAGCATTGCCAACTGGGTGAGGGAGGTGATTGTCCTGCTCTGCTCTGCACTGGTGTGGCCTCATCCGGAGCACTGTGTGCAGTTCTGGGTGCCACAGAATAAAAAGGATATAAAGCTATGGGAGAGTCTCCAGGGAAGGGCCATGAAGTTGGTGAAGGGTTTAGAGCAGAAGCTGTATGAAGAGCAGTTAAGTCACTTAATTTGTTCAGCCTGGAGAAGAGCAGACTGAGAGGAGACCTCATTGCGGCCTACAGCTTCCTCAGAAGGGGAGAAGGAGGGGCAGGTGCTGATCAGCACTGGAACAGGCTCCCCAGGGAGGTGATCACAGCCTGACAATATACAAGAAGCTATTGGACAATGCCCTCAGATGCATGGTGTGAATTTTGGGGTTGTCATATGCAGAGACAGTAGTTGGACTCTATGGTCTTCATTGGTCCCTTCCAACTCAGGACGTTCTATGATTCTATGAAACGCAGGTGGTTAAAGGTAAATCTGGAAATACATGAAAGTCTGAGATACCATCTCTAGAGGTTCTTTTCCTGCTGGGGTCTTCAATCACACCAACATCTGCTGGAAAAGTAGCACAGTGTAGGCAATCCAGGAGACCCCTTGGTTGCATTGAGTATGACTTCTTAAGACAGGTAATAGACAGCACGACCTGAGGGTATGCAATACTTGAGCTGATGGTCACCAACACAAGTGAGCTAAACAGTGGCATCAAGATTGGAGGCAGCCTGGGCTGTAGTGATCATGTGGTAATGGAGTTTGAAGTCCTAAGGGATGTGGGTCATGCAAAGAGTAAAGTCAAGACCTTGAATTTCAGGAAAGCATATTTCCATCTGTTCAAGTAGTTAGTCAATGGGATCCCCTGGGAAACAGCTCTCATGGACAAGGGAGCAGAGTAGAGCTGGTGGATCTTTAAGGACACTTTCCATAGACCACAAGAGCTCTCCTTCACCACGTGTAAGAAATCAGGCAAGGAAAGAAAAATGAGTCAAGACCTTTTGGTTAAACTAAAGGTCAAGGAGGAAATGCACGGGTGGAAGAAGCAGGGACAGGTGTCCTGAAAAGAGCTTAGGGACACTGCCCAGTTGTGTAGGGATGGTGTCAGGAAGGCCAAGGTGCAGCTGGAGCTGAACTTGGCAAGGGATGCAAATAATAATATGAAGGACTTCTACAGGTATGTCAGCCAGCAAATGAAGGTCAAAGAAAGCGTACCCCCTTGATAAGCAGGACTGGCAAACTGATAACAATGGATGATGAGAAGGTTGAGGTACTGAACAACATTTTTGCCTCAGTCTTCATGGGCAAGCTCTCTTCCTGCAATTCTCAAGTGGAAAATGAACTGCAAGACAGGAACTGGGGTAGCAAACTCCCTCCTACTGTAAGTGGAGATCAGGTTCATGACCACTTGAGGGACATGAACATGCATAAATCTATGGGACCTGATGAGATACATCCCAGAGTCCTGAGGGAATCGGCTAATGTAGTTGTGCGCCACTTTCTGTGATATATGAGAAGACGTGGCAGACAAGTGAAGTCCCTGGTGATTGGAAAAAAGGGAAATATTACACCCTTTTTAAAAAGGGTAGAAAGGAGAACCTTGGAAACTACCAACCTCTCAGCCTCACCCCTGTGCCTGGGAAGATCATGGAACAAATTATTCTAGAAGGTATGCTAAGGCACATGGAGCACAGGGAGGTGATTTGAGACAGCCAGCACTGCTTCATCAAGGACAAACATTGCTTGATCAACCTTGTGACCTTCTGTGATGGAGTAACTGCATCAATACACAAGGGAAGAGCTACAGATGTCATCTATCTGGACTTCTTTAAAGCCTTGATATGGTCTCCCACAACATCCTTCTCTAAATTGTATGGATTTGATGGGTGGACTGATTGGTGGATGAGGACTTTTTTGGATGGTTGCGTCCAGAGCATAGTGGTCAATCCAGATGGAGATCAGTGGTGAGTGGTGTTTTTCAGGAGTCTGGGCCCAGTACTCCTTAGTCTCTTCATCAACGATATAGGCAGTGGGATTGAGTTCACCCTCAGCAAGTTTACAGGCAACACCAAGTTGAGTGATGTGGTTGACATGCCTGCTGGACCTGATGCCATCCAGAGGCACCTGGACAAGGTTTAGAAGTGGGTGTATGGAAACCTCCTGAGGTTCAATGAGGCCAAATGCAAGGTCCTGCATCTGGGTCAATGCAACCCGCAGTATCATTAAGGATTGGGGGATAAAGGGATTTAAAGCAGCCCTGCAGAGAAGGACTCAGGTGTACTGGTGGATGAAAAGCTGGACATGAACTGGACATGACCGGAAGGTCACACCCAGAGAGCAGTGGTCAATGGCACAATGCCTGGATGGACACCAGTAACAAGTGGTGTCCCTCAGGGGTCCATACTGGAACCAGTACTGTTTAATACCTTAATTAATGACATGGACTTTGGGATCAAGTGCACCCTGAGGGATGGCATGCCATCAAGAGGGGTCTGAACAAGCTGGAGAAGTTGACCCATATGAACCTCGTGAGGTTCAGAAAGACCATGTGCAAGGTCCTGCACCTGAATTGTGGCAATCCCTGATATTTACACAGTCTGTAGGAAGAAGGGATTGACAGCAGTCCTGTAGAGAACAACTCAGGGGTACTGGCGGATGAAAGATTAGACATGAGCTGGCAATGTACACTCATAACCCTGAAAGCCAACTGTATTCATGGCTTTACAAAAAGAAGCATGGCCAACAGGTTGAAGGAGGTGATTGTGCTCCTCTATTCCACTCTGGTGAGACCCCACCTCTAGTCCTGTGTCCATCTCTGGAGCCCTCAGAACAGAAAAGACATGGATCTGCTGGAGAGGGGCCCGAGGAGGCCACAAAAATGATCAGAAGGGTGGAACACTCCTATGAGGACAGGCTGAGAGAGCTGGGGTTGTTCAGCCTGGAGAAGGCTCCAAGGTGACCTTATTGTGGCATTTCAGTACTTAAAGTGGTCTTATAAGAAATATTGGACAGGCCTGTTAATAGACCTGTAGTGATATGAAAAGGGGTAACAATTTTAAACTGAAAGTGGATAGATTCAGGCTAGATATGCGGAAGATATTTTTTACAGTAAGGGTGGTAAGACCCAGATTTCCCAGAGAGGTGGTGGATGCTCCACCCCTGGAGACATTCAAGGCCAGGATGGACGGGGCTCTGAGCAACCTGATCTTGGTGAAGATGTCCCTGCTTTTTGCAGGGGGTTGGACTAGATGACCTTTGAAGGTCCCTTCCAACCCAAACTATTCTATAATTCAATTATTGTATTCCTTTTTTCATCTGAATGAGGCTTGATTTATGATTTCTAAGTAAAAGCAACATAAGTTTTTTCACCACTAAGGTGATTTCAGAACTTCCTTTTGTCCTCAGAGATTGCACTTGGTCACTTACTTTAAGTGAAGGATGAGTGTTTGTGGCTGGGTGATAAGAATAACATTTTTGAAATGCAGTAAGCAATACCTATACAAATTCATATCTGCTGACTATAAACAATGTTAGATTTTTGAAAGAGACTAAATACTGCAGCTGTTCTGACCCAGGAGATCACTTCTTGTCACAGCAGAGAAATGTCTGATGTGAGCTCCAAAGACATGATGACATTTAATGGAGAGATTTTTAAGTTTTGCCCGAATATCTTGCATCAAATGCTGCATTCATTGTTTTTCCCCCACAAAGCTCTCAGCATAAACTTTGTGCTGTTATCAAAACTCTGCAGATTGCCGGTCTGCTTTTTGGGACTCCTGTTTCTTGATATGCAGCTTCCATGTTGCCCAAAGCTTAACTGCCTGGATCTCATCTTTTGTACACTGTGTAGTACAATCCAACCACATTGGCTATCTGAATCATGCCGCATCACTCAATCATTGGCCTCCCACCGAGGTTCAGCTCTCATCGTCAGCTTCAAAAAAGCACACAGCACGATATGTTTTTTTGCATTTGCTTAGACTGCAGTGGTCAAGCTGAACAGTGAAACGTGCATGCCAGTTCTTTTCTGGCATTTCTTTCTCATCGACTGCCAGACCCTGCAAAAGAAATAATCTCCCAATTGACGACAGTTTGTGGTGGGATATGGTGATGGGGTAGTTGTTCAAACAGCTTCATTCATCTTTCAGAGCCAGAGTTTTCCACCGCCAAAGTCCCTGATCATCAACTCAGCCAATGTTGGAGGCTTTCCCCCTCCTCTCCCCCACTCCCAATCCCCCGCAATCCCAAGCTACAGGACATTGAGTTCCATAATTGTTTATAGTCAAATGCCTATGCAATACTTAATTGCCTTCTGTAAGCTGCTTGGCGAGTAGAGCAAGAGGAAAGGTTTGATGAGTAGAACTGGAGTCCAAAACACCGTGGAGCTTGCAGCAATAGGATCCCTGCTGATAAGAAACAAACACAACTGCTTCTGTGTCATTGTTTTTTTGGCTGCATCAAACAAGTTTTGGGAAAGTTATTGTCTCCTAGCAGGCAGTGTAATGGGCAAGCACAATGTGCTAGTTCACCAGCCTTTCATCTCCAAACCCAAGCTCAAATTCTGGCTCTAGTCACTCATCAGAATGATTTTAGTACATCTCCATTTATGCACATTTCAGCGCGACAATGACTGGTGCATTCAAGTGACGTTTGCTTCAAGTTACTGTTGAAATGCCTGAAAAAAGTCCTGGAATAACTATGTGCTGAAGGCCGGGACAGGGGTGTATCAAGAACACAGTGTGTGAAGAGACAAGGTCAGGTTAAGACAGAGACTATCAGGCAAGTTTGGGGTATTGACAATATATATATGCAGGGGTGTAGTCCTGGCATAGCAGAAGGGTATAAAACAGGACTGAAATGTATTATGTCTCCAATATGATTTTCAGAACATGCAGAATGTTTTACAGTTTGATCAGAAACAAGCCTTTCGTAACTACGAAATAAAATATTATTATTATTATTATTATTATTATTATTATTATTATTATTATTATTATTATTATTTCTGTAGCACAGAGCTATGTTCAGTTCTGCAGGGAACATTTTTGAAGATCAGCTATGTTTTTATGTACCCTCAAACCTGATTTTCTTTAAAGGATTTTTCATGCTTCCTTCTTTTGAAGAATCTTGTAATTTACAAAGACACCAAGGAAGTTAAACAAAACAAAATAAAGAAAACTTAAGTACAAAATAAGTCCTAAGATATTTTTTAATGGCAAACTAATACAGACATGTAGTTAATATGATGACTTCTAGAGTAAAATATATTTAAAGATGTTATATCTCTTGAAGGTGTTTAGCTGGATAATAGGATTACATTTTCAAACACTTGTTCTTATCATTAGGTAGTACCGTTATTTTTATAAATATATCATTATTTAGATCCAGAGCTTTAAGCATATTACTAGTTTCGTTACAATGTTGACTAAATTCATAGTAGTAACGGACATAAGTAAAGGAAGGTGTTAAGCTTTTTTTCAGGAACTAAATTTTACCATTCCCATGCTCAGTGTACAAAAATCCAATCTTCAATGGCTTGGATAAGTCAATAGTTCAGTTAGTAGAAGTTAAAAATAAAATCTAAAAGATTGTCATGGATTTTTAGAAAGTACTATTTTGTTCCACTTATTTTTTTTCAGACAAAATATAATTTAAGCTTTTTTTCAATGTATTTTCTAAAAACTGAGAACAAAAATATGAATTTTGATTTAAATTTTAATATTATAAGGTAAATATTTGACTTCATTGGGTACTAGAAATGAATTCTGGAGGACATAAAGATAGTAACAAAAAGTAGATAAAAAAAGATACAAACGACTCTTCTGAAGGGTGGATTGGAAAATGAAAAAACATTTATTTTACAAAGTGTTTCAGAGAGGGCCATTTTTCACTCCTACTTACCAATGTTAGGTTGTTACTTTAATTCCTCTGTGGAAATTACTCCTGTGGAAACCTTTATATCCAAAAGAATCCATTTCAACCATTAAAGTTTTCTTAAACTGACCGGGAATTTAGAATATCTGTTAATGATCAATAGAAAATGTTGACTTTATTTTTGTTTATTTTTCACTCTTTGAGAATTTTGAAATGCCTGTAAAAAAAACAAACAAACAAACAAACAAACAAAAAACTTGCAAAAGACTACTGGCCAACCACATTCTACTTGTTGAAGAAAAAAGTGATAGTGATACTTTAAACAACAACAACAACAACTTCTTTTGGCAACTTCTGTCATTCTAGATTATAGAAAAATTAAAAGTAAAAGCTGAATTGAGTTCTGAAAAGGAATAGAAATTACTTGGGGCAAAAATATGCCTGAAAATACATGTCTAGTGCTCTTTAATCCATTTTGCAGCAGTAGCTGGATAGAGATGGGATAACTTCTGATATCTAAAGAAAATGGTCAATGTTTGGTGAATAGAATCACAGTTCTAAGATCCATGACTTTGAAATTACTTATGCACCAAATGTCTGTGTTGAAATCAAAGGCAATAAAGCAGTTCGAGGCTTTTACAGATTAAGCTAAGGAGCCTACATTTCATCATTTTTCACTGATACTTAACCCATACATTTAGAAGTTATATAAACACAGTGAAAATTTGGTAGCTGGAATTTTGGTGTATTTGTCCTCAGGAGAGTTTTGTCATATTAAAGGTTAAAAAGTCTCCCAAACAAACAAACAAACTAACACAAAAACAAAACAAACAAAAGAAAACAAAAGAAAACAAAAGAAAACAAAAGAAAACAAAAGAACCACCCAAACATGCAATAACTTAATATACATTATTTGTTTTTTTGTTTTCTAATAAATCTGGGACCTTTGTATTTTGTAGATCACAGAAATAGTGTGTAGGTTAATTTTTTATCTACTTAAGAATTTTGATCTGCATGTCATTACTTCAGTGATTTATGGTAGCTGTTCTATTACCAGTCTTCACATAGTATTTTTCTTATTACTTAGTTGTTCTAGTAGTTCTTTATCTATTAGTTTCTTAGTTCTGATAATAGGAAAAAGTAGTTTTCTGTTACAGATGCTTGGCTAATTATTTCAGATTCTGTCTAATGGTGACTTTTAAAAATGCAAATAAGGAGTGATCAAATAGTGCAAAGTTTTGTCCTGACAGGCTATACTAATAAGGTTCTGCCAAAATAAATACATAAAATGATGGAAAGGAATCAGAATTTAGATGGCACCCTTAACTATAAAGGGGCTAACAGAAAGATAATATGGATGAAAGCCAAATACCTTGTGACATTTAAATTTGGACATAGCTATAAAAATATACTTTAGGGGACAAGGCAGGGGGATGGGGCATCATGTACTGACTTTATGGTAAAAGCTAAAGAACAACAGTAATTCTGTGTTTTTCTGTGATCTGAGCTGATTCATAAAACATCAAAAGGATGGGCCATAAAAAACTCACATTTTTATAATTGCATTATATAAACTTGTACATGCATATAAGCAAGAAAACAATGTGCTATGAGTGACCAATCATCAAGCATTCACAATTTAGTCTATTTTTTATTCATTTGTAAGATGAAAACCATTGTAGCATCTCTGCATAACTTGTATCACATGATGGATGAATGGTTTTTAAACTAAAAAAAAGAAAGGTTGAAAATACTGGCATAAATGACTTAAAAAGTATACCTATAACCTTCACGAGATAGTGGATATACTTTTCTTCAGTGTCTCAAGAAACCAGTAGGAAGGAGCAGAATTTAACTGGATGCAAATCTTGCTTGCAAATAAAATTAAAAAATATTAATAGAATTCTGTTCACCTTAGACAACATTACATACATGAGCACCTTTGTGGACTGCAGTTTGTTAATGAACATAGACAATAAAATTGCTACAATTTGAATGTTACAAATTGTCCAGAAAATAAATGTTATCTGTCAGATGTCCTGCAAGGAGACTTCCTGCCTATTTCAGTGTTACTTTTCCTTAAAGAGAAAATATTTTTAAATCAGAAACAAGTCACTGCAGAAGGAGTGATAGAGTCCAGAAATGAAAAATCTTCAACTGCGCTAGGACTGGCCTGGAAGAAAAGCTCAAAGGAAGAGTAGGTCTGATAACAGATAGAATGGATCTTTGTAATAATTTGGGACTATTCCTATTCTTGCCGTGGTGAGGCTTATCTCACTGTTGTTGCCACCTTCATCTATGTCTTCTTGCTCTTCTTCCATTACTGAGATGTCTTTTCATTGCCTCCTGTGTTATTTTTTAGGAAAGAACTTTTGACATCTTTCCCTTCTCTTCCTTTCTGCTCTGCTCTACATAAATCCCAGTCTGATGTTTTACTGCTCAGTTTTCCTTTATTTGTTCCTTATTATTGTTCAAACTGATAGGACAGTCTTACTGATTTTCTTCTCCCATTGCTACAGTGGGATTTTCATTTACACAACTGTCATACGGTGAAACCTCAGGGCCAAATTCCTGCCCATTAGCAAGCTGCCTTGCCCTATTTAAAAAAGGCATTTGGTGTCCTGCCTGTCTTCTAAATAGGCCTCTTGCTGGCTGTAGCTCCTGTTGGAAGTGTCTCTCTCTGTGCTCATTAGAGCCTAGGCTGAACATTTGCTAAGGAGGTCCAAGACAAACTTCTTTATGCACAGGGTAAGTCATGCATAAGATTGGATCCCAAAGGCAGCAGTACAATCAGCAATAGTTTACATACAAGTTAAACAAACACTCAGAAGGGAAAAGGCTTTACAGAGTATAAACATGAGAAGATAACTAGGCTCATGACCTCCTTTCCTTGTAAAATGTTACTCTTTAGTTGTGGTTATGAACTGACTTTTCCTTCAAGACTTTTCCCTTGAGTTTTAGTCCCTCTGGATTATTTTGGTAATTTCTTTAAACAAAAGGAATAGGATCTGTTAGATTTGGGTGAAAGGGTCTGTAATGAGCAAGCTTTTACCTCTGGAGATCACAAATGCTTTTCTGACTCTAAAAAGGCATATGGTGGCTTTAACAGGGGACATGACCTGCATTCACTTAACAGTGTTCAGCATACCATCATATTCTCTCCATTCTTCTTATTAAAGCTCCTCTACTCTGTTTACATTTCTCAGTGTAGACACATATATATAAGGAAATGTGTTGAAAAAATTGATAGAAAAGTAACTAACACAATTACTTGAGAAAGGAAACAGTTCAGAATAAGCAGAAAAGTAGCTCAAAACCTCAATGCCCACATAACTGTCTTCTGGGTTACCCCAAGATGAGAAAATTTTGCTTTCCCTGGTTTTAATCACAGGCCTTAGTGGGGAACTGAGAAAACTTCTATGACAAAAGTTTCCCCTGCACTGCCATATCTTCATGAAAAGTTTCAGTTTTGATGATTCATCATTTTCACACACACAAAAAACCGCATTGTGTTGAAAGATTTCTGACCAGCCCTAGTAATGAATCCATCTGCTGCAGTCAGTGAACACAATTACGAGACAAATCACCCATCTTCAACAGTAAAGCTGAGAATAGAACCCTGGGGTTTTTTTGCCTTTTTTTTTTTTTGACTGGGGGGGAAAAAAAAAAAAAAAAGAAAGAAAAGGCACAGACTGTTATCTTTTGGTCTTAAGGAGCTTTTTACTATCTTCTACTAACAGATCACTTATTCTACTCTCCTAGGCATAGACCAGCTGCAAGAGACAGGCCTGGTGTTATACCCACATACAGATGCACACAGAGAAAAAGAGAGAACATGTGTATGATGTCCTTTGCCTATGCTGTGATCATTAAAAATCTGATAACACTTCTGTTCAAGAATGAAGGTTAGACCCCACCTGCTAGTCATTCTGCCCAGGTATGTGCTAAACACTGTCTTCTTTATTCTCAGTAGTATGGCTAGGTAGCTGTTATATACCTGCTGTGCTCTGCTCAAGAGATGGCTGCATATGAATGGGCAGTGAATTGCTCTTCCTTTTTGCCTGGTCTACCTTACAATGCATCAGTGTGAAAGCCCATTGCTTCTTAAAATGATAAGAAAGTAAAGAATGTTATTGAAAGATCAAACCTGAGGCCAGATTTTGCCTGAAGACCAAACTGCTTTATGAGCAAAACACTGAGGTTCAGGTAATCGATGTTCAATGTCCATTTTTACCTCAGTTTTCTTTCAACCCACTGGGGACACCATTTAATTTAGCTGTTTGCTGTAAAACAAAGATTGTGCTCATTCTGCCTCTACCCTCCAGCCTCTCCCTGGTCTTCTCTACTTACACTGCAAGATCTTCAAGTCAGGGAATTTAATGTGTTTGTACAGCACCTCACACACGGGGACCCATCTCCCACCTGGGGCCTCTGCATGTCATGAAAAACCACACAGCAACCATTTGGAAATGAGAGTTTAGACACAGAAGTTGACATCACTTGCACCAATGTAGCTGGAGTTAACCCCTTCCAACACCTTTCTCCTTCCCTCTCAAAAATACAGATTTTCCACTGTAACACGTCTGACATTTGGGGATGGTGTGGAAAGCAGATAAAAAAAGAAGAGAAATAATCATATGGCAGATACCACCTGCCTGGACTTCTCCATGGGTATGAGTGATCTGACAATTACAGACTTCAGGTGCCATGAGGAATCATCTTTCCAAACTGCTGCCAGAGGGAAAAAGACTAGTTCTGATCTGATAACTAGACAGTCTAAGAGTTATTTTTGTCCTTGAAGCCTAATAGCAGGTTATTGGTAATTATAGGAAAAAAATAACCTAGAAAAAGGGTGTGATGTCTTTTTTATTTCTTCTTCATCTATTCAGTTCTACAGATATCTCATGGGGTTCCTATTCCATGAAGAGTCACTTAAGTGAACTTTACCGCTATTATTTCAAATTAAAAGATGCCTGTTCTGTGAGGTGTTATTTTTATTTTTTTTTAATCTTAATATTTATATTAATGTAATAATTTCTCTTTAAAATGTTGCAGAAAGCTGCTTCAATGCTGCCCAGAGAAATAAACTCCATTTTACATAGCAGTGAATTGTTCTTGGAGGAGACTAAGAGTTATTCCTGCTGCTAGAGAAGGAGGAACCAAAATATGAAACCCGGTAGCAGAAGGCAGAAGAAGAGAAATTGAAAGAAAGGAAAGGGGAAAAAAAATGAAACTGGGAGGGAGGAGGAAGAAAATAAAGAAAAAGAACAGAGACAGGAGAAGGAGAGCATGATCACAAAGATCCTGCATGAACTTGGGATGCCTCAGAGAAACTTTTCAATATAATATCTCAAAGTTTTATTTAATTTTATTTAGGGATGGGGCTGAGCATGGGCTAGAAAGAAGCTACTTAAGAGCCCCAAATCTCCCACCAGCTATTCAAGCTAACTGGAACAAGCAGCAGCCATCTGGGTCCCTTGCTGGACAGCAAGAGGGAGGAGGAGACTGCCAAATGGCAAAGAGCAAAAAAAAAGCACAACTTCCATATCTATATTAGGCTTTCAGGACAGAGTGACTAAAAGTCACAGGTATCATAAATCCATTGGCACCTCTGGAAATGCCAGGGGAGAGGCAGGGGAGGATAGGTCTGACAGAGCAGGTGAAGGCCTTCATGGCAAGGCTTCTTTTTGGAGAGTCTGTACTGACATCTTCGATTTCAATGCAAAAAACAAGCTTATTTATCACTGCATCAGACCCTTTATACTGAACATTTCAAAGGAAGAGAGGAAAGGGAGAATGGGAGTAAGAGGACAGGGAAGAGGAATGTGGTGGAAGGCTGAAGAGTATGAGTAGGAGGCTATGGAATTTGGAGCTGTTGGAGAGCCCAGATTTGAAGCAGGCAGCAGAGGGCTCCAACAAAGAAATTGAGTGTCCAGTCTGATTCTGTTGCAGAGATGCTGAAGTTATTTGCTGAGCTGCCTGGCATTGTTTTGAACTATCTGGGAAATCAGTGGCATTCAGGGCAAATTAGATCTAATTTTCTGTACAAATTGCTGAACTATCAGACCCAGCAAATGTGTTTATTAAAAATCAGAGGCATAGGCATGGGTCACATCTTTGTGGCGCCAGATAATCAGAGACTAAGCCTACTAATATGGACAAATTGGGTTTGATTTTTCATGCTGGAAAGGTAACCAATAAGGGCTCCGTCATCCTTGCTTTGACTGTTCTGAAGTATGTGTGGCCCAGAAGGGGGTGCTTGCCTATTCTAGTGCTATTGATTTATTTGGGCACCTCAGTCATTGATGCACACTCATGATTAGCACTGAGTAAACATTTCTTTCAATTTGTAACTTGTGATGCCCAGAAAGCCAGCATCTGGGCTGCAACAGAAGCAGCATGCCCAGAAGATAGAGGGAGGTGATTCTTCCACTCTACTCTACTCTTGTGAGACCCCACCTGCAGTACTGTGTCCACCTCTGGGGTCCGCAACATAAGAAAGACATAAACCTGTTGTGGTGGATCCAGAGTAGGGCTACAAAGATGACCAGATGGCTGGAGCATCTTTCCAATGAAGACAGGTTGAGAGAGTTGCACTTATTCAGCCTGAAGAAGAGAAGGCTTTGGGCAGACCTTAGAGCATCCTTCCAGTACCAAAAGCGGGCCTGCAAGAAATCTAAAGATCTTTTTACATATAGTGATAGGACAAGGGTTAGATCGTTTTAATCTGAAAGAGGGTAGATTTAAATAAGATGCAAGGAAAAAATTCGTCCCCATGAGGGTGACAAGGCACTAGAACAGGCTGCCCAGAGAAGCTATGGATGCCTCGTCCCTGGAAGTGTCCAAGGCCAGGCTGGATAGGGCTTTGAGCAACCTGATCTTGTGGAAGGTGTCCCTGACCATGGCAGGGGGATTGGAACCAGGTGATCTTTAAGGTCCCTTCCAAGCAAAACTATTCTATGATTCTGTGATGTCTCTTCATTTGTCTACATATGTACAGAATTTTTTTAGACCTATAGAGAATATTATACAGGAAAAAATACCCACATGTTTATATGGATTGTGATGTCACCCAAAACGAGTCATTTAGAATTAAATGAATCTCTATGGTAGAGTCTAAAACCAAAGATTAAAAGAAAACAAAAGCCAAAAACTTAAAAAAACCCAAAAAATTAAAAAACAAAACAAAACAAACAAACATAAAAATAACCAAACCAAACGAACAAACAAAACAAACAAACAAAACCAAAATGAAACAATTAATTAATCAAACCTTGGTTGCAGACCTAGACTAAGATTTGTAATTTGATTGTAAGTGAATCTGTTTGCATAAGTTTATGTTGCTCTGTTAAGACCTAGTTTAAATGGATCTCCTTATCCAGAGTCTCATTCTATTGAGAACTGAACTCTGTTGTGCAAGAAACATATCACAATGCAAGGTCCCAGTCTTTTAATGCTGTATTTCAAACTATGAATTGTATTTTTCAGGTAAAATTAGTTATGCACTAGACAATGACATTTGGAATGGTAAATGCGTGGACAAAATTTTCCATATCAAATAAAAAAAATATTTTCTGAAAAGACTGAAAGCTCTTAAAGGATAATTGGTAAAAAAGGAAGTGGAGAAATATTCAAAGTGAGTCATAAAAACTATAGCTTTAATGAAGAAAAGAAAAAGAGTACATTTTTTTTTTTAAATATTCACCTCCAATTTTTTATAAAGGTAGAATCTCGCAACTGGGAATGCAATTCTCTCCTTTAGCATGTTGCCAAATAATTACATGGATCACTGTATAATTGTGTACACTCAAGGCTCTCCTAAAAAGCTTGATTTATTCAAAATTGTAAAGCCTATGCTTTTTATTGTAAATGTCTTTGTTTCAATCCCCACTTACGTAATAGCTGCCATCTTGGCTGACATTTGATGCTTGAACTAGATATAGGCAAACTGAAAGTGTAAACTGTTACAGCTGGAGTGCAAGTTCCAGGGTTCTTTTGTTAGGGCTGGAATAGGCTCAGAGGATCTGCAAACTGAACACACAAGGAGGCCTGTAGCACACAATCTTGAATGTACTATGGGTCCTCTGAATGTGAATTTTGTTGGAGCGTGATTTTACATAATACAGGGTACTATTGGTTTACACAGATATAAGAAAAAGTTTAAAATTGTTTCAGAAAATCAGAATTATTATCATCAACTCTTTTTTTTTTTTTTAAAGTAATTGTTTTTAGGGCAAATTAATCTCCCAGATAATATTCCCAGAACCTATGTATCTTGTGCAAAATACTAAACAAAAAGTCAAAGGTGAATGGAGGTGTGAAATTCGCCCACGATTGTGATGCAAATGATGGATAATCAATGAATGTGCTACTTTTGCAAAAATATGAATCACCTTTGCAATGTTTTGTGATCGGTATTTTAAAGCAATTGTCATTTATGTGCTTGTGTGCTCTGATGAAACTCAAAAGTTTGAGTACTCAGTAATTCCATGGAGTTTACTGGGAACTCATAACCTGTATATTAAAAGCACAGCAGGAGCTAGTCTGTAAATTAATAAAATTTCCAAAGGTACATCTTGTGCAATTTCTAAAATTTTTGTGAAAAAAGGTACTTATACAGATTTTTCACAAACCCTTTTCAACCAGACAAATCAAGGGCAATGTAAACTGAAAATAATTATAGCAATAAATGTCAGTGATGTTTATCTGTATCACAAATAATTTTTCTTTTTCACAGAAAAGGTAGCGGAATATTATTTTAATGAATGTCACTTTAATTCCAAATGTAAATGAACAAAGAACTTGGAAAAAAATAAATTGTTTCAAATAATACCCAGACCTGGCTTCTGAATATATTCTTAATCAAAAAGTTCTTTTTTTTTTTTTTTTTTTTTTTTTTGGTCTGTGTGAAAAAAAGCTGTAAACATTTTTTGTGATGGTACAATGTTCTCATTATCCATTTTGATCTCCCACATAACTTAGAGTACTGAAGTGACCTGTAAAAGCTGGCTCAAGCGTTTTTCCTCTACTGGAATTCATTGTGGTCACTGTTTCAAATGCAGCTACTCTGATGACTGAGTGCTAGAACACGTGTAGGCATCAGAAGAAAACACTTGGAAGAGAGAAGTGTCCCAGGAAAGTTCCTTTTGGCAGACAGTCATGTAAGGGAAGACAATAATTTAGTATTTCTGCCAGATCCTTCAGATATGCAAAAGTCTGTCTGGTTTATTTTCAGGATTTATTAATAGCTTCTTCTAACCTGTTTGTTTGATTGTTTGTTTTTCGTTTGTTTGTTTGTTTGTTTGTTTAAAATACTCCATCCTGTTCTAGAAGTTAAAAATATTTTCTTTCTTAAACATATTATAAATAACAATATTACGTACCCAGGAATGACAACATCAATGTTCAGGAGACTCTCCATTGCCCATATATCAGAAGTATGTCTGTCCAGAAACACGGCCTGACATACAGCCTGGCTTTCTGTAATATGGTAAGTAGTGTACAGGCAAAATCTAAGATTTTAGGGTTTTTTTGCAGGAAACGGTCTTCAGTAAATTCAGGGTCATGATACAGCAGCAGCACTATCAGACACTTGTCCAGGCCATTTGGTTGTGAGCCTGCTCCTTGACATAGTTTTATAACAGGTTGTCCACCACTTCTCAAATCGTAGTCTATTATATAATTTAACATAAATATTACACATATATAAAAAGAGAAAATGAAGGCGACTAAATTTATGTAATGTTTTAATAGAAGGTTCTTAAATACAGCTGTGATAACAATCATATAAACAATTAAAGTCAATAGAAAAAGACAGTATTCTGCATTTGGTAGCCTTCTAGTTTACTGTTGAATTAAATTTCATATGTTTATAGGCAATCTTTCCCAGCCAAAAAGTTACACCTTTGTGATATAATTCATGAGGTTTTATTGATATGTACAATTTGAATAAAAATGGCTGATAGAAATAAGTGTCATTTCCACAGCATAACCACACATGTGCTTCTCAATGACAATATTATAACTAATGTACTAGCAAACTGTACAAGACCTAACTACGGTGGTTTTTATTTTCCAGGTGTCTGAACTCAGCTAGATTCATAAATCATGAATGTTGGACTCAGGAGAGGTTCTTGGTAACCCTGTCATGTAATGATGCTCGGCAAGGTTAATTTTTCTTTTTAGAAATCCACATTTTAGATAGGAAACCACTAGCATTCAAAGTTGGTTAGTACTTGTCTTGATATTGGCTACTCTGAAGGGAACTGAGGCCACATTTGGATGTGGTGGCTATCAAGGATCAAATCATGACTCTCCGGAGTTTTCTGTGTGTTTTCATTAGGCTCACCAGGTTTTATACATTCATGAAGCTTAGGATGGGAGAACAAAATACTCATCAATCTGTTACGTATATTACGTAAATAAGTAAAAGAAGTCACAGTTTTCTAATGTCAGCATGCTCATTCTTCATAAGGTGAGCTTGGCATTTTTATTCTTCTTTTTTCCTGTCATTACCTGGACACACAGCTCACATAAAGTACAGTTGGATGAAAAACTGGCAGTATCTCCTGCAGTTTACCCTGCTGTTGATTGCCATGCCTCAGCATCCTGAGTGGTCTGCAGAAGAACAAATTGTAGTCCTTGTCCAGCATGGCAACAGACTGCAAGCTCGGGACACATTGCCCTACCAAAGTCTGGAGTTGGCAATCTTTCAATGATATCTCTGGAATCTTTATTAACCCTGCAATTATGGGTTCTTCTAGCCTGGTATTTGGTCTCTGAAAGCTACCAACAGAAACAGCATAAATGGAAATACCATAAAAAACAGGATAAGTACAGAATTATTGTTATTATTTTCCTGCTTCAGCTTCTATCGTTCTTCTGACAAACTTCTCAAGCTGACTGACTTAATAACCACTAATGTCTCTACCTTTCAAAAATTGGTTCCATACTTTTTTGGCTTTAGCTACCACAGCTTCATATGGCAATTTATTTCATACTCTAATGACATGCTTCTTTATATTTGGTTTCAGTTGACTTCATAATTATTTCATTGGTTCATTTTTGCGTTGTGAGAAATACTGAATCATTGTTTTCTGCTTGCCTACATTATAATATTCAGATTCTCTTCATCCTCTCTTTTGCTCTTTCAGCTGACAGACAAATAACTTTCAAAATACCTTTATACACAAATATCTTCGTCTAGAAGATTTTCCAAAGAAACTTTGGCAAAGTCTGGACCTTTAACAGATTAAGATAATGATTTTCAGAGATAAATGAGCTCTCCATCAATTCTGTAGGCTGGCTGTTTTTCTCAAATAGAGCATGTTCTTTTCAAGTCTGTAAACGGTAGTTTCCATAGTGGGTGTTCTGAAGCCATTGTTTCACAATAGTTATCTAAAATTATATCAACTCATCATGCCAAAACATTTTTCTTCAATAAACATTTATAGTACAGAGGATATTGCAATAATGAAAGCAGTCATTGTACGGTTCAAATTTGTTACATACTATTCCAAAATAATCACATTTACCTCTCGTCACTTTCTTTCATAGTCAAGTATTGATTGCAACACCACAAGCCAAATGTTATATATCATCACCTCTACCTTACATGAAAGAAACTTGGATTTCAGAAAAAAAACAGCCAATCTCCTACATCTCTTTCTGGCTCCCTCCCATTCTGCCTATTCTAATTTTACTGATGAATAGTAACCTCATGAGCATGAGAGGCTGAAAGAACTGTGTTTTTCCAGCCTTCAGAGAAGGCAGAGGAGATTTGTAGACTAGGTTGACTACAACTGCCTATTGAGAGGCTGTAGAGAGAACTGAGCTAGACTCTTATTGGAGATGCATAGTGGAAGGATGAGAGGCAATTGATGCAAATTGAAGTATGGGAAACTCTAACTAGACATAAGGATAATTTCCACTCCCCACCCCTCCTCCTGCCTCCCAACATAGGAGATGCTCACAGGTCTCTATCCATGGAGATGCTCAAAACTTTGACAGACAATGCCTTGAATGCCCTTCTTCAATTGGACTTGCTTTGAGCTGACCTTCTCAGGTCACTTTCAGCCTCTATGATTATGTTGTTTTATGATTTGGCGCATGACCCTGATGCAACTTCTGCTCATAGCTGAGCCGTAAATAAGTTCCACATATTCATATGTAACAGCAGGTGGTGATAGTTTCTTACAGTTGAGGAATGATAATTTATATAATGCACAGCAGACTGCTTCTTGTAACAACAACAACAAAAAAAAAAGTAAAAGGATTCAGCAAGACTCCCTCTTCTCGTTACACCTGGGAGAAGAAAAGCATAAACATAGGTAATTAGAGTTTAACACAGATTTCCAAAAAAAGTACAAGTAACAAAGGGATTGAGGAAAGAGCAGCTCATTTTATTCAAGTGAGTGGGTTAAGACACAGAGAGGGATAGCTCAGAGTAGTCTTGACATAAATAGTCAACATGAAATCTCCTTTAATCTAAGTAGCCCAATTTACAGCAGCAGGTTATGTCCTTCCGGTTTCATTGAATCCCTGAATGGCTAACACCTACAACAGAATGTCAGCTGTACTCTTGTAAGGGACCATGATTTGGAACAGTACTTTGCAAAAAAGGATTGCGAAGTATAACAGATCTGCCAGTGAAATATGGCAAAGGGCAGAAAAGGGAGCACAAAATGGGATTAAAAAGAGAATGGTTCCTATTACAGAAACAATATCACATTGAAGGAATGAAACAGAAAATTACAGAATATATTTTCAGCTAGGATCTTGAATGAAAATTAAAAAAAAAAAAAAGAGAGAGAGAAAGAAAAAAAGAGGAACTCTTTTATGACTACTGTAAAATACTCTTTCACTCCATGGATTTAGAGATCACACAGTGGCTTTTGGACTCAAGGTCAGTGAATGGCTCTGGAGCCAGTCTGTGACATCAGGCATTTCTGCATATGAGCACCCATTTCTAGTTGCAATTATATTTGTGGCCATATCATTGATAATTTACCTTTTTAAGATAAAGTTATCTGATGAAATTTCCCTCCTTGCTTGTTGTCTTCAGGTGCCATGTATTCCAATAAACTCTATGGTTATTAAATTCAAAATATCTTCTTAAGAATATATGGTATTACTTGCTGGTTGTCAACATTTTTGGAGGAATCTAGTGAGGAAAGAGGTGAGTAATACAAACAGGATTTTTCAGTTAAAATTCTTCTCATCCCACAGACATCTGAAGGCTGAGGCACTTGAAAAAAAGGCACGTGTATGACCCTATTAAAAGCCTGACACCTGTTTCAAACTTTTCTGGATTTTGTTCCTCCCTGTACTGGAGTGGTATCTATATCAGTCCTGTAGATAAATTGCTATTACCTTAGTCATGTTTTGGATCTCAGAAACTTTTAATAAAGTCATGTAAGGCTCACAGTTTAAAAGCAATATCTGACAATTATCCACTTAGGGGGTTAGAAAACTGCCTTGAGAATGCAAAGTACACTACCAATCATATCTTTGTTATTTAATGGAGATCTATTGTAATTTAGTTGGTACAACTGTCATTGTAATGGGCCACAGTAAATTCGCTTGAGAAAAGAAGACCAAAGGCAGGATATATACCACTACAACAGCTCTGATGGTCCTAAATTGATATTTTCCTGTAATGCTAAAGATGTTTTTCAACTAGTCTTCCTTTCCAAAGCCAAAATTCTCCAGGCTGAATAAGCCATCACTCGTAAATTCAGTATGACAAACGAGGGAGCAAGTGTGTGTACATGAAATATAGATTTAATAAATATTCCTCATATACAGGATAAACGTTGGTATGTGTATGGCCTATTGGTGTCCCATCTTGGACCTTTCACAAAGTTTGACTGGTAACGTAAGACAACTGACAACTGACTTTGTTACCTTATTTCTATATTGCTTTTTTCCTATAAACTAAAACATTTAGAGGCCCCTATTCATAAGAACAGTGGGGAGACACACCTCATAATCAAAAGATGGATTGCAAGTTACATTCAATGCTGGAGGAAAAATTTAAATATTTCTTATATTAATTTAATAATTTAGTAAGTAATTATTTTAGTAATGCCTGGTTCCAAAGTTTCCTCAGCTGTCAGGTCCACTTGTACTTTTAAATTATTAATGCAAGAATAAAACAATGTGGCCTTTTTGGAATGCTGAAGCTCAGACACTTCATTCTATACGTCTGCCTATCTAGATCTACACCCAGAACCTCAGTCTTTGAACACTTTATTAAGGAAAGAAAATACAGCTCTTTCTTCTTTTCCAAACTGTAAGCCCTCAGCTAAACTACTCAATAATACAGCATCTTTATTATTCACTGTACGATTTGTGCTTATATTATCGTGTATTATTATTACATAATTAATCATAGTGACTATAGTGAAGAAGATAGAGAACTGGAGTTCTGAGCAGGTCTGCTTCAAAATATCTTTTGTGCATTAGAAACAATTTTTATTATTGTCTTATCAACATTTTTCAGTAAAGAATATCTTCCACAATTATTTTTATTTGAAAGAACAGCAATATCTTAGAAAAATCCAATACAGTATTAATTTTGAATTACTAACTAAAATATTGAGAACTCTGTCCAAGGTGGGAATTTCTCTAAAGACAGGAAAGGGAAAAAAAGAAAGAACTAACACATTCTTCACAGTACTAAGAAAGCTTTGGCAATGTATTTGGTTCTGTAATAATCTTGTTGTCTTGCTACAGATGCAGGAGAGTCCAATTTATGGAGAAATTTAATAAACAGGACTGGAAACCAAATTTTTACCATTTTCTGTGTTTTTTATTTGACATAAATCAACACTAATCTTACCTGCACGTTCTGTTATAAATGCAATCTTTTCTCACTTTACTCTTTAGTAATGGGTAATGTTTTGTATGAAATAATGCAGTTTGTCTTAATCTCACTTTATGTTAATTTTGTTCAAATTCTACCACAAAGACCAGTACCTGCCTGTAAAGAACATACCACATTCTGGGATTAATATGCATTTCAAAATGCACCAGTGATTGCCTGTATATTAGATCTGGAATATTTTAGAAGCTTCTTCATTCTAATTAGTAATATTAAAGATTCTTTACCTGGCTTGACTCTACAGAGCTGTGATTGCAGAAGAGGTTACCATTAATGTGAGATACAACAAGGGCTAATCAGGAACAAGTAAAACAATGTGTCATGTTATAAAAGCAATGATGATTTACCATCAGAATGCTATTGAATATCCTCTTTAATCATCCTTTTGTTGTGAAAAAAATCCATATAAAATATGGTGCCTTTTTAAGTAACCAAAGTACATGTCTGTAAAATAAATCTGTCTTCTGAAAAAAAGTGACAGAAAAAAAAAAAAAAAAAAAAAAAAAGAAGCCTTGCAACTCTATTTGTGTAGTATGATGGGCACTTATTCACAAGACCATTTTTTTCCTCTGGAATATACACATTAAAGTTATTACAATTTCCAGTCTACTTGCAGTGTAATTGATTCTTTGATGTCCATTTTCTGTGTTACAAACATTAAACAACTTATCTGCAGGTCAGTGATGACTTTTATTTTAGTGGGAGGTTATATTACTTTTTTGTGTGTGTATGTGTATGTAATTGATGAAAGCTTTCAGTTACTTATTTATTCTCTTAAAACTACGATGCATGACTTAACATCACTACAAAGGAATAAGATTTTTGAAGACACCTGACTTTGATAGGTTGGTCTGTGCTTTCCTAACATGAGAAAGACACAGAAAATTGCAGGAATTTATGATTAAAGCCATTCAGAAACTAAAACAATCAAAATATACAAAGAGATTTTTGGAAAGAAAGAAAGAATAGTCTTCTTAACAAAGTGATCATCAACATTATTTTGTATTCAATAAAAAGTGAAAAATATCGAAACATTTATTGTCTTGAGTGTTACTAAGAAGTCAACATTTTGAGAGATCTTTTCCTAATTTAAAATGTGCAGACAAAAAGGTTTTGCGTCTATCAAACTATTTAAACATTAATGTTTTGTCTTGACCTTCAGTTCTTTTCTGTAATACTTCACTTAATTTTTGAATAAAAGCAATTTCTTATCTGGAACAAAGAATTTTTTCAGTTTGGCAACATCAAAATGGGACATTTAGAACATTTGTTTTCAAAAATGTACTTAACCAATAAATTTCATCTGAATATTAACTGTTCTTTATAAAAAAATGAAAAGGAGAATAAAATGAAAAGAGAAAGTTTAAACACTTTTAAAAAATTATCTTAGTGTGATAAGTATTTAGTAAATCATTATTAAAGTACATAAAGTATGTATTTTCCAAAGAAGTAAATTTGGCAAACAAAATATTGGTTTCAAGGACAAAATCTGTCAATATCTATTTGATAATGAAAGGAACTCTGAAGGGAAAATGGCATATATTCTTCTCTTTCAGGTTTACCAAATGAGCTAGCTAGTTCCTGTAAAATTCTAAGGATAAAACAGTATTTTTATTGATGTCAAGAAGCTGTTGTTCTGGACAATATCAAGGACTAATTCTTGCATTGCCAAGAACCGGCTTAGACTATTACCATGACTGAAATATTAAGTCACTATAAAAGGTTTGATTAGGAAGACACAAACACAAAAAAACCCAACCAAAACAAAACAAAAACACCACAAACAAACCAAACAAAAAAAAAGTAAAACAAAGAGTGCTGCAGCAAAGGTGTTATCAGAAAGGCAGTGTTAAATAAGAATAATAGGATTACACATAGTAAACTCTGTCTATGCTCATTGGATTTTTTTCTTTTAGTCTACCTGGTAGCCTGCCATTCCATTGTGGATCCTGGAAGACGATGTACTTGGACTTGAATCATTCGAGACATTAGAAACTACTCCTTTGAACCACTGAACATCAAATCCAATATCTTTAGAATCAGCAGTCATGAGCAAAGTAATGAGCTAATGAAAGCCATGAAGAACACCTATGATGATGTACTAAACTATCAAATTGTTGTTACTGGATTCCTGTAACATGATTCTATAACACCCAGAAAGGAAAATCATGCTGTCACGTAGGCTTAAAACTTAATGCATGTGCAGCTGGTGGTCCAAGTCTTCTGGATGTCTGACAGTTGTTAATAAATTTCAAGCATAAGAAGTGTTGAACCCAGCAGCTCCTGGATTTCAGCATGGAATTCAATGGCAGAAGCACCTGGATTTCAGCATGATATTTAATGGTAAGACAGTGGTGAATACTGGAGTGAACTAATTATTGTCCAGGTACCAGTGATTTCCCTTAGCAGACAGAACAGAAGATAGGGTGAGAATATATGGAGTGTAAATGTGCATGGTTTCTGAGAATGCCTGTTCAGCATAGAAAAATATGCTGAGAAACGGAAGTAGCATGTTGAACACCCAAAGACACTAATCCTAACAAAAGTAGTTAAAGAAGTTATTACCAACAACCAACACTCTCATGTAACTAATTAATTGATAGATGGTTGAAGGCACCCCTCAAAGCCCTGAGGAAGTCCAGCCAGAACCATCAGCAACTGATATGAAGAGAGAAATCAGATTATCGTGTGTTTCAGGGAAAAGAAAAAATTTATTGCGAGATATTTGAAAAAGTTTGTGGCGTTGCACAAAACTTATTGTGGGATATTTAGAGAAAGGGCAAAAGCAGGCAAATGAATGAGCAAAGTGGATCAGGGAAAAAACTGTGGAAAATGAAGACAATGTGGGATAAAAGTTGTAGTGTAAAGAGGGTGCAAATCAGTGTGCTTTTGCCTAGTCAATCCCTCTGCCCAATGACCAGTCTGGTCTTCCTTTTAATATCTTCTTATACAACTCTACTCTGACCTGTTTTCTCTGGGGGGGTGTTCTTTGCTCTCTGTGTGTGAGAGGACAGTGAACTTCAAGATGAAATAGCTAGAGCAGTAAGAGTTCTGGGAGCCAACTTCCAGAGACACAAGGGGTCTGAGGCTTGGCCACTGGAGGCACCACACATCTCTTCCACAGAAATGGTGTAAATATCTTCATGTTTGAATAGGCATGCCTTCAAAATCTGAAAGTAATCTTTGAGCCTGATTAGCTAGTAAGCACAAACAGGAACAATTCATTTGTGTTGCTCGTGTTTGGTGTGAGTGCTCTTTGTGCATATGTGGTGCCTGTAAGGGTGGTCTTGTGTTTGTATTGATTAGTTTGCATTTGATCACATACACTCTCAGCCTCGCTTCTGGCTGAACTGAGGGCCTGGAGACTACCTGGTTACCTGACTGTAGCAAGCAGTGGAGGAATCACAGCATCCTTTGGGAGTCTTGGTGCCCAGCAAATGTGGATTCCCTTCAAATTCCCTGCAAATGTATAGTAGCTTAGAGTCATACAAGGATACTAACACACTGTAGCCATGTTATCATTCAATACTTCACATTAGTCAAGGCAGAGAATCATGTAGATATTCTGCAGGTATCACAGTTTATCTTCTGATGTTCACCAGGTGTTTCTGCTGACATTTTGCTTTGTGGCTGTATCCATAAGTTCCAGACAGCAAAATAGATTGGTGAAGTTTCCTATCCTACTGTGTGACTTGTGGGTACAGTTCAAACTCCATGCAAGTCCTTGGACATAAGCCTCTTGACCAGATGCATCAGAGCCATTGAAGAATAAGGCCAATATAACACACCACATGTTAAACTTTCTCCCTGATGGTTTCTTGTTTGGAAGTATGAAAACTTGGTGAGTGGCTTTCTAAGGTTAGGAAGCAAATTGATTATGAACTGGAGTTTTGTCTACCAACAATTTTTAATATGTAATCTTGTCATGAGTGAACTAAAGTCATTAATAATACAGTAAGCAAAATGTGCTACAGTTAACCTTAAATTATAACTTACAAAGAGCATTCTTGCAGTTTCTGCTATGATTTATGGGCTCAGTTTATTCTATGCAAATGCATGCACAGTTTCTAATAAGAGGGAGGAGGAAAGATAAAAGAGCCCTGAATATTTTATAAGCTTTTTCCACTTACCTTAATTTAGAAATATGAAGCTGAATATGTAAGTAGAGAATAATTACCTATTACTAATCTCCCACATAGTTTATCTATTTCAGCCCTGAACATCCTGAGCAATGCAAAACATAACTGTTTTACTACCTGTACCACTGTAAATATGATAATTAGGTATACTTCAGTGCTAGTTTTTGCTGATACATGAGAAGATAGATACTGTAATATAATCAGGCAGTGCTTCACTACTGGTTTATATCCCTTTTAAAAATAATATACCTGCTGTTCAGTATTTCATTCATTGGACACAGTAAAGTTAACTTTTAAGAGGATGGTGCCCTAGGCAAGTTCCTTGAGCATGTTTTTCCAGATGTAATCCTTAAATTTTAGAAATGGAGTGACAAATTGGGGATTGCCATAGAAATCCATTCAAACATCTGAAGCAGAACTCAGTAGTCTTTGTTCTGCATTGTACTTCAGTACTCAGTGCTCAGTTGAGATCCTGACTCATAAAGGCACTTGGGCTTCTCTATCATATGTTAGACAACTAGTTCCAACAGAGCAATATGTAAACTAAAAGATGAGTATGCAACTCCTCTTCCAATCCGTTAATCCCATTCCAGAGATATTTAGGCAATTCTGAAATTTTATCAGGAAGTTGATGGGCCTTGAGGTGGCATGTAAGGTATACCACCACTTTCACTCAACTTTGTACCTCTCTGCAGGACAGTCATAGTCCCAAACCCTCATGCTATCAGTGAGTTTCCTCCAATTACAGTATAGCAGAAGGATGAAATCTGTGGGTTGTACTTCACTTCTAAAAATCTGAAGAAAGCTAAAGTTGTTTGTTTTTGTTTTTGTGGGGTTTTTTCATTGTTACTGAAAAACACTAACAGGGACCTAGAAGGAGGGTCCACTGGTGGTTTTTGAAGGTTCCCAGCAAAGAAAAACATACTTATGATTTTATTCAATTTTGAATCCAAGAATCCCCATTTCTCCAGAGGACCTAACAAGACAGTAAAGATTTCCCTGGTTCAAGATTTTTATTTTTTTTTTTTTTTTTTCACATCACCATTAATACTTTGAAGAATACTTGAGCTAGCCACCTCTATTATTGCTCTTTACAAGGAAGGAAGGAAGGAAGGAAGGAAGGAAGGAAGGAAGGAAGGAAGGAAGGAAGGAAGGAAGGAAGGAAGGAAGGAAGGAAGGAAGGAAGGAAGGAAGGAAGGAAGGAAGGAAGGAAGGAAGGAAGGAAGGAAGGAAGGAAGGAAGGAAGGAAGGAAGGAAGAGAGGGAGGAAGGGAGGGAGGAAGGGAGGGAGGAAGGGAGGGAGGAAGGGAGGGAGGAAGGGAGGGAGGAAGGGAGGGAGGGAGGAAGGAAGAGAGGGAGGAAGGAAGAGAGGGAGGAAGGAAGAGAGGGAGGAAGGGAGGGAGGGAGGAAGGGAGGTAGGAAGGGAGGGAGGAAGGGAGGGAGGAAGGAAGGGAGGGAGGAAGGGAGGGAGGAAGGGAGGAAGGAAGGGAGGGAGGGAGGGAGGGAGGAAGGGAGGGAGGAAGGAAGAGAGGGAGGAAGGGAGGGAGGAAGGAAGGGAGGGAGGGAGGGAGGGAGGGAGGGAGGAAGAGAGGGAGGAAGGGAGGGAGGAAGGGAGGGAGGGAGGGAGGAAGGGAGGGAGGAAGGAAGAGAGGGAGG